>NW_027328746.1:1394142-1694142 GCF_048564905.1 Vicugna pacos | reverse complement strand
CTCCACTTGTTCACAAGAAAAACATCAGACAATCTTAAATCGATAGGTATTCTACAAAATACCTAATAAATACTCCTTGAAAGTTTCAAGGTCAAAAAAATAGAAAGCCTGAAAAACTCACTGAGGTGACTAAAAAGGCATAATAAATAATGGAACAAGGTACTGAATTGGGTCCTGACAGAAAACAAACAAAGAGTATTCATTTTGCAAACAATAGGGAAAAATGAAGAAGAACAAAGTTGGAGTATTTACACTATCAAATTTAAAACGCTGTACAAATCTACACTAATTAAGATAATATGCTAATATCACAAGGTTAGACAGATGTATATAACAGAATAGAGTACCAAAACATAACCACTATAGGCTAAATTAATTTTTATAAGAGACACCAGTAGAATATAGTGATGAAATAAATGTTTTTAAATAAATTTTGCTGGACTAATTGGGATAACACTATTGAAAAATTGCCTGTCTATCTATCTTGACTCATACATCACACTCTAAACAAAAATTATCTCAAAGTGGATTAGGATGTAAACATAAAAGTCAAAACTGTTAAGTTTCTTTTTTTAACTATAAAATTTCTAGAAAACTTATAGGATGATATCTTTGGGCTTTTGGGGTGTGATATCTCTTAAAATGAAAAAAAATGAATAAAGTGGATTTGCCTATTAAACCTTTTCCTCTTGAAATAAATACAGCATTACAAAAGTAAATAAGTAACACAAAGACAAGGAAAAAATATACAATACATATATCTGATAAATAATTTGTCTTCAGAATATATATAAAAATATTTTACAACAAAGTTGTAGTAAGACAAAGAACTCAATAAAAATGAGAGAAAATACTTGAAAGAGACATTTGACAAAAAAAGAGCCACTAATCACATAAAAAAATGTGCTCAACATGGTTAGTTTTCAAGGAAATGTAAACTGAATCCTAATGAGAATGTGATATCAGCATTCTGGCAGAATAGGAGTCTCAAAGTTCTAGTTCCTCCATGGAAAGAAAGCAACAAGCAGAAATTGAGAAACAATTTCATTAGAACTCTGGAAAATAGTCAAAATGTACAATGATCAAGCAAATGCTAAATCAAGAAAAAGGCTCTTCAAAACTTCAGAAATGTTTGTGTTTATTCTATTTGCCCTTACCAGACCCCTTTGAGGAACAAGAGTGGTTTAGTTTTGGAAGCCACAACAACTTGCATTTCCAGTGTGGGAAACAGTTCCTTTGTTCTGGAGGTATAACACCAAACTTCAATAAAAATTACTGTACTTGTCTGTTCTAAACTAGGCACTGCCCAAAGGACTAGCACAAGGGTTCAGGACAAAAAAGCAGGAAGAATTAAAAAGAGGTTTCTGGGAAGATGGTGGAATAAGAAGCATCACAAGTCTATCTCCACCTAAACATAATTGCACTAACAGAATCTGTCTGATGTGACTCTTTTGGAACTTCAGAGAATATTGAAAGTTTGCAATTTCCAGATAAAGTCTTGGGCAGTGAGCTGCGATACATTTTGTTTAATATAACTCTTAGGATTGGAGTTAGTATCCACCTCCTACCTCCATCCCCATGGAAGGAAGGAAGATGTGCATAATTTTCCATAGCAACTTGTATGACTCTGTCCTCCAAATATTCAGGAACTGTACTCTGATTGCTGCTGGTGATTATAGAGATAAAGAAATTATGCAGATGATGATATCATTGTTGCAAGCTTCTTCCCATCAAGTTGAGTGACTTTCAGGATATTTAAAGAGTTACCACATTCCCTTCCCCCACCTTTTTTTTTCTCTTTTGGGAGCCAGACATTAAAGACCAGAGCATCACAATAAACTGTATATGCAAAAAATTAGGGCATGCCTCTGCATGCCCAGCAAAAGATTCAGAAACTTCTGAGAAGACATTAAATGTGCACCTCAGACTGATGCTCAGCACAGAGATAACCTATAAAAAAATTAAAGCCAATAATCAAAAACCATGAAAACCTCTAAACCTTAGAGAAGGGATATAATCTGATCTCTAAATATATAATATTAGATTTAAATATCCAGTTTTCAACAAGAAAATCACAGGACATACAAAAAACAGGAAAGTATCACTCATTCAAAGGGAAAAATTAACTAAAACTGTCCCTGTAAAAGTTCTGATGGTAGCTATGTTTGACAAAAGACTTTAAACAACTGTCTGAAAGATGCTCAAAGAACTAAAGGAAGGTGTGGAGAATGTCAATCAAACAATGTATGAACAAAAAGGGAATATCAGTAAAGAAATATAAAAATTAAAAAGAAATCAAAGGAAATTCTGAAGCTGAAATATACAATACTTGAAATAAAAAATTCACTAGAGGAAATATAAGGTAGATTTGTAAAAAGCAAAAGAAAGAATTCATGAATTTGAAGGTAGGACAATGAATATTATCAAGCCCGAAGAACAGAAAAAAAAAAAGACTGAAGAACAATGAACAAAATATAAGGAAATTGTGGGAAGCCATTAAGTAAATCAATACACATATTGTAGAAGTCATAAAAAGGAAACAAGAAAGAAAGAGGAAGAGAATATTTGAAAAAAATAATGGATAAATTGAAAATTTTGATGAAACACATGAATATAAACATTCAAGAACCTCAAAATTTATGAGTAAGATGAACTCAAAGAGACCCACAATGAGACATATTATATTTACTTCAAAACACAAAGGCAGATACTCTTCAAAGCAGCAAGAGAGAAGAAAATTTTTACAACATACATGGGATCCTTCATAAGATTATCATCATATTTTCATCAGAAACTTTGGAGACTAAAATGTAATGGGTTGATATGTTCAAATTACAAAAGAAAAAAAATGTCAACAAGAATCCTATATCTGGTAAAAATTCCCTTCAAAAGTGGTGAAGAATTTAAGACATTTCTGGATAAACAAAAGCTGAGAGATTTTCTTACCACTATATTTTCCCTGCAGGGTGAAATAAAAGGATATTAAATAGTAGCTTGAATGTGAGTAAGAAATAAAGACCTTGATAAAAGTAAATAGAGTATGTAAATAAAGGTAAAATCTAGTATTATTCTAACAATGGTTTGTAACTCCGCTTTTTGTTTTCTACATGATTTAAGGGATTAATACATTTAAAGACAAACTATATGTCTCAAAACTGATATTGCAAGTGTTGTTTGTGTTTTATATAAGAGACTAAAGCAATTAAAAGAATTATTAGTTTATATTTTTGGCCCCACAGTATATAATGATATAATAATGTGACATCAACTACTGAACTAGTGAAAGGGATGGGGTGAAATTGTAAAAGGCCAGAGTTTTTGTAGTATTATTGAAATCAAGTTGGTACAAATTCAAATAAGAATGGTATAACTTTAGAATGTTAAAATATAATCCACTTGGTAACCAAAATGAAAAACACTATAGACTGCAGGGAAAATAAAATGAGAAAGAAATTTAAATATTTCACTACCCCAAAATCAACTGAACCCAAAGAACACAGTAATGCAAGACATAATTAACAAGAAAGCTATTAGAAACAAATAGCACAAAAACAGAAGTAACTCCTTCCATAACAGAATTACCTTAATGTAAACACATTTAATTCTTCAATTAAAAGACAGAGATTAACATATTGAATTAAGTCAGGTGATCCAACAATATACTGTCTACAAGTGATTTACTTGAGACTCAAAACACAAATAGATAAAAATGTAAAGGACAGAAAAAAGCTATTCCATGCAACTAGTAACCAAATGAGAGCAGGGGTTGCTATACTAATATTAGATGAAATAGATTTTAAATTAAAAAGACCACATGAGACAATGAATGTTATAAATTTTAAAAGACTTGAAAGATCAAGAATATATAAAATTGCAAGCATTTATGCACCTAATGGCAAACCATATAAATACATGAAGCAAAAAGGGACAGAATGAAGGAGAGAAATTGACAGGTCTACAGTAATAACTGGAGACTTCAATACTCTACACAATACTAGAACAACAGCCAGAGAGAGGATATTAAGGAAGTAGAAGAATTAACACATAAATTAGCTACATCTAGCAAACATATACAGAATATTCTACCCCAAAACAATAGCATGCCTTTCAAGTGTACATGGGACTTTCCCCAGGAGAGACAATGTTAGGCCATTAATTAAATCTTAATAGATTAAAAAAATAGATGTCATACCAAACATCTTATCAAATCACAACAGGATAAAGTTAGTAATCAGTAACAGAAGTTAAACTGAAACATTCACAAATTCGTGAAAATTAAACAAAACATGCAATAACCAATGGATTGAAAATGGAATAAAAAAATAAGAAAATATTTCAAGACAAGTGTATATGAAAACAGAACATGCCAAGGCTTATGGGACACAGTGAGTGCAGTGAGAGCTAAGAAATAAACTTTTTAGATTACATTTTAAAAAAGGAAGATCTCAAATCATGACCTAAACTTACTTGAGGAAATAGACCTAACAAGGAAATAGAAAGAAAGAGTAAACTAAACCCAAGTATAACATAATAAAGGAAATAAATATTAGGTTAGAGATAAAAGGGTATCAAATATCAGAAAAATTGATAGAAACAAAAGTTGATTTTTTGAAAGATTGACAATAATTTAATTATTATTAACAATAAACAACAAATTATTAGATAATAACAAATTATTAGAATAAGAGTAAAAGAGAGAACACTTATATTAGTAAACTTAGAAATGAAAATGGTGACTTATCTATGAATTCCACATGCTTAAGGAGGATTATGAGTACTATGAATAATTGTACACCAAAAAATTGGAAAACCTAGAAAAAATGGACATATTCCTAGAAACAGAATTCTTACCAAGACTAAATTATAAAAAAAATAGAATATCTGAGTAGACCTATAACTAGCAAGGAGTTTGACTTAATAACAAACAAGTTGCTAAAAAAGAAGTCCTGAACCAGATGCATTAATTGAATGAAGTCAATCAAACATTTGAAAAAGAATTAACACCAATCATTCTCAAACTTTTTCAAAAAATTGAAGAGGAAAAAACATTTTATAGCTCATTCTATGAGGTCAACATTATTCTGATGCCACCAGACAAATTCACTAAAAGGAAAAAAAAACTATAGATCAATATCCTTTATGAATACTGAAGCAGAAATTCTAAGTAACATAATAGCAAACCAAATTCAGCAGCATATTAAAAGGATTATACACCACAATGAAGTAACATTTGTTCCTGGAATTCAAAGATTGTTTAATATACAAAAATCAATGTAATTCACCACATTAACTGAATGAAGGAAAAATGACATAATATTCTCAAATGATACAAAAAAAAGGATTTGACAAAATTCAGCTTTTCATGATTAAAAAATGAACAAATTAGATATAGAAAGAAACTATCTGAACATAATAAGAGCCATATCATGGAAAACCCAAAGCCTACAACATACTCAGTCTTAAAGCTTTTCCACTAAGATCAAGAACAAGGCAAGGATGACTATTTTCACCAATTTTATTCAACACAGTAATGGAAGTTCAAGTCAGAGGAATTATGCAAGAAAAATAAATAAAAAACATACAAATTGGATAGGAACAAATAATTTTTTTCTGTTTTCAGATAATATGGTCCTATATGAAGAAAATCCTAAATATTTAGCCAAAAATCTGTTAGAACTAATAACTAAATTGAACAAAGTAGCAGAACAAAAAGTCAATGTCAAAAATCAGTTGCATTCCTTCACACAAACAATGAACAATCTGAAAAAACTTATGAAAATAATTCCATTTATAATAATGTCAAAAAGAATAAAATATTTAGGAATTAACTTAACCAAGGAAATAAATGACTTGTATACTAAAAACCACAAAATATTGCTGGAAGAAATTAATGAAGACATAAGTAAACAAAACATCCCATGTTCATGCACTGGAAGACAAAATTAATAAGATGTCTATATTACCTAAAGTAATCTACAGACTTAATGAAATCTCTATAGAAAATTCCAATTACTTTTTGGCAGAAAAAAAAATCTTAAAATTCATACAGAATCTCAAAGGTCCTAAAATAGCCAAAACAATCTTGAACAGGAAGAACAAAGCTGGAGGTATCATACTTCCTGATTTCAAGTTATACCACAAAACAATAGTAATCAAAACAATATGTTACTGGCATAAAAATAGATGTTTAGACCAAAGTAATAGAATAGGGAGCCTAGAAAATAAACACACATATAAAGTCAAGTAGTATTTGATGCACTGTCATGAATACACAATAGGAAAAGGATAGTCTTTTTGACATCTGATGCTGGGAAACCTGGATATCAAGGTCCAGTAGAATGAAGAGAGACTGATACATAAAAATCTACTGAAAATAGAATAACAAATTTAAAATAACACCTGAAATCTTAAAATCATAAAAAGAGGGAAAAAGCTCCTTGATATTGGCCCTTGTAATGATTTCTTGATATGACACAAAATCACAGGAAAAAAAAATAAACATATGGGACTACATAAATGAAGTCAATCCATGAATTGGGAGAAAATATTTGCAAACCATATTTCTCATAGTGTTTAATATCCAAAATATATAAGGAATTTATACAACTGAATAGCAAAATCACAAATAACACAATTAAAATGAGCTAAGGACTTGAATAAATATTTTTCCAAAGACATACAAATAAGCAACAGGTATATAAAATGGTTCTCAACATAACTAATTGTCAGGGAAATGCAAATCAAAACCATAGTGAGATATCACCTCACACCTCTTAAGATGGCTATTGTCAAAAAGGAAAATAAAGATAACAGGTGTTGGCAAGGACACAGAGCAAAGGAATCCTTGTACACTCTTGGTAGGAATGTAAATACATATAGCCATTATAGGAAAGGTCTTCTTTATATGGAGGGTCTTGAAAAAAATAAAAATATAACTACATTTTGATCCAGTAATTCCACTACTGGGTATATTTCCAAAGGGAAAAAAACACTATATTGAAAATATATATGCATTACTATGTTTATTGCAACATTACTCAGAGTAACCAAGGTATGGTAACAAACTACGTGTCTATTGATGGATAACAGGTAAAGAATAAATTGTGACACACACACATAGTGGAATATTATTTATTCTCTAAAAAATTTAATCCTGCCACTTGCTACAACATGGGTAAATCAGAAGGGGATTATGCTGACTGAAATAATCCAGTCATAGAAAGAAAAAACTGCAGACCTCTCTTATATGTAGAATCTACAATAGTGGAATTCAAAGAAATAGATGGTAAAATTGTGGTTGCCAGGGCCTGGGGAATGGGGAAAATGAGGATGCATTGGTCAAAGGATAAAGAGTTTTAGTTATGTAGAATAAATAAGCTGGAGAGTTTTAATGCACAGTATGGTACAATAGTTAACAATACTGTACTGCATAATTAAAATTTACTGAATGTAGATTTTAAGTGTTTTCTTAAAAATGATATGTATGTGAAGTGATGGATATATTAATCAACTTGACTGGTAATAATCATCACAATGATTATATATCAAAATATGTTGTACATCATATATATATATACAAATTTTATAAAAATAAAATATTTCATAAATTTAAGGCAGCAATTGATAGTTTGCAATAATACTTGGGACAGACTTAAATACACAACATTAAAATGAATAGAACAGGGAAGAGAAGCAAGATGGCAGAGTAGAAGGACACTTATAGCTCACCCTCTCCCACAAATACACCAAAACTCACATCTACGGACCCACTTAGCCAACCAGAGCACCTTTGGAACTCCGACAGAACATTGCCCTCTTTGAAAGATGAAGATGCCAAAAACCTGGTAGGAGAAAAGGAAAAAGAAAGAAGAAAAAGCAAAACAGTGCAGGATCGGCCCTGTGGGGAGGGAGTGGCAAAGAAGGTATAGTGCTTGTTCACTGGGTCTCCTCCCTTCAATGGAGAGGCCAACAGGATGGAGGGGGAGCCTCCGAGGCTCAGATCTGCCCCAAGCACCCCTTGACTGACAGAACTAAGTTAAGTAGGCACAAAGGTTCCCTGCGACACCCAGCCCGAGATGCAAGCCGGCAGCTGGGGGCTGGGGCAGGCTGCCTGAGCTGGGCAGAGGACTGGAGCGGCTGCATTGAGGCAGCCCCAGGGGACTACAGGGTACTGCATGCCATGGCTGGGAGGTGATAAAGAGCAGAACAACATCGGTCTTCGATAAATTGTGAAAATAGCAAAGCAACACGGCTGATGTGCCCTGGGGGGAGGGGCACCATAGCCTTTGTCTCCTCAGACCCGAGGTGCCATTACTGGAGCTTCTAGCGAGTAGAGAGGTGGGGCCTAGCCACAGCCGCCATATCCTCCTGTGCAAAGTGCCTGGGTGGGGGCAGGGCCAAGACCTGTATCTGTATGGGGCAGAGGGACTCCTCAACCTCCTAGGCAAGACTGAGACATGTTTACAGCCCGAGGCTGAAAGAATCTTTCTGCCCTGGCACCTCAGAGAACTCACACCGCCAAGACAAACAAGGAGCTGAGATTTCACACAGAGCAGGGGCGGGGCTGTTCCTGCAGTCTTCCCTGAGCCTGCCTAAGGAGCACCTACCTGAAGCAGAGCAGGCAGCTGCACAGAGCAGCAGAGCAACTGATGCCAGGAGAGGGCGGCAGCCACCTGCCTTCCTGGCAGGAATGCAGCACCTGACCATGGTGCTGGTAGGGGGCATGATCCGCCCACCTGCCTCGCCCTAGCACAACATCTGAATGCGACACCGGGAGGGGGAGTGACCCACTCGCCCACCTATGCCAGAGAGATATGAGCAATATGTAGAAGCAGAGGAACCACTCCCAAATAAAAGATCAATAGAAATCCCCTGAAAGCACAATCAAGGAAATAGACATTGATGGCCTACTAGATCAAGATTTCACAAAAGGACTAATCAAAGTACTGAAAGAACTAAAATAAATAGTGTTTAGAGATATAAAATATGTCAAAAATGAAATAGAAGCTCTTAAAAAGAACCAACTAGAATTAGTAAACTCATTTGTTGAGATGAGAGCTGATCTAAAGGCTGTGCAAAGCAGAGTAGATAATGCAGAGGAACAAATAAGTTACCAGGAAGACAGGACTACAGGAAGCACCCAATCAGAACAACTGAGAGAAAAACAAATAAAAAACAATGAAAGCAATATAAGGGACATATGGGCTAAGATAAATCATGCCAATCTACACATAATAGGGGTTTCAGAAGGGGAAGAAAAAACTAAAGGGCTTCAAAAGGTATTTGAAGAAATCATGACTGAAAACTTCCCAAACCTAAAAGAAGGAATCAAATATCCAAGTACAGGAGGCTCAGAGGGTCCCAAACAGGAAGAACCCAAACAGACCCACACCAAGACATATCATAATCAAGATGGCCAGAGTCAAGGATAAAGAAATGATCCTAAAGCATTTAGCAACACTAAACCCATACTAAAAGAAATATTGACAGGTCTACTCTAAATAGAAAAGAAGCAGGACGCTACAAAAATGAAAAACTCATAACTGAAAAGGTGATAACTACCATGAATTACAAATACAATAAACACAAAATTGTAAAAGAAGGCATCTAAATCATTAAGAGTGGGAGAGGAAAGCAAGGAAAGCCACTGTGGAAAACAGTATGGAGAGTCCTTAAAAGGCTAGGAATAGTCTTACCATATGACCCAGGAATCCCACTCCTGGGCATATATCCAGAAGGAAGCCTACTTCAAAATGACACATACACCCCAATGTTCATAGCAGCACTATTTACAATAGCCAAGACATGGAAACAGCCTGTGCCCATCAACAGATGACTGGATAAAGAAGATGCGGTGTATTTTTAGAGTGGAATACTATTCAGCCATGAAAACTGACAACATAAAACCATTTGAAGCAACACGGATGTTCCTGGAGGGTGTCATTATAGGTGAAGTGAGCCAGAAAGGGAAAGAGAAGTCCTGTGTGAGATCTCTTATATGTGCAATCTAAAAAAAACAAAACAAACAACAACAACAACAAAACATAAATACAGATCATTCCGGGCAAGATGGCGGAGTAGAAGGACGCTTGTAAGTCACCCTCTCCCACAAATAAACCAAGACCCACATCTACAGACCCACTCAGACAACCAGAGCACCTGCGGAACTCCAACAGATCATCGCCCTCTTCAAAAGATAAAGACGCCAAAAATCTGGTAGGAGAAAAGGAAAAAAGAAAGAACAAAAGGCAAAGCAGCGTGGGACGGGTCCCGCGAGGAGGGAGCGGCAAAGGAGGACTGGCGCTTGCTCGCTGGGTCTCCCCTCTCCAATTGAGAGGCCAGCGGGACGGAGGGGGAGCCTCCAAGGCTCGGATCTGTACAGAGCAGCCCTTCTCTGACAGAACTAAGTTAAACAGGTACAGAGCGTACCCCCGACACCCAGTCTGAGACGCGGGCCGGCAGCGGCGGGCAGGGCCAGGCTGCACAAGCCGGGTGGAGGACGGGGGCGGCTGCACGGAGACAGCTCCAGGGGACTGCAAGGGGCTGGGGGCCGGGGCTGTGGGTGTACAGGACAGAACAACCTGGGCCCTCCATAAAACAGCAAGGTTGATGTGCTCTCGGGGGAAGGGTGCATAACCCCATCTCTGAAAACCCACGGAAACTTTTCAGGGGAAGAGGGGCGGGGCCCAGGCAGAGCCGCCATATTCTCCGGCGCTTAGAACCCAGGCGGGGGCAGAGGCGAAACCTGCATCCGCACCGAAGGGCTTAGCAGCCTCAAGGGACAGACTGAGACGGGCCTACAGCCCTCGGCAGATAGGATCCTTCCATTCTGGTCCCCCAGAGAACTTGGTCCACAAAGACAAACAAGCAGCTGGGTCTTGGCTCGGAGCAGGGATGAGGCTGCCCCTTGGTCTTCCCCAAGCCCACCCGCGGAGTGCGACCAGGGCGGAGCGCCGACCAGGGCGGAGCGCGACCAGGGCGGAGCGCCGACCAGGGCGGAGCGCGACCAGGGCGGAGCGCCGACCAGGGCGGAGCGCCCGCGCAGAGCGCAAAGCCGAACAGAGCAGCGGAGCTACCGGTGGCGCAGGCAGGGGCAGAGCGGCCGCCCGCCTGTCAGGCAGGAACACAACCCCTGACCGAGGTGCTGGGAGGGGGCACGACCCGCCCTCCTGCCTGGCCAGTCTGCAACATCTGACTGCGGCATACGGAGGGGCAGTGACCCGCCCACCCGCAGCAGAAGACAGCTGCATCTGACCCCGGGTTAGGAGGAGGCGCGATCTGCTTGCCAACAGGTGCTGGGAGCAGCACAGAAGAGGGCGCCAACGGAGGGCCTATGAAAACAAGCTGAGCTTCCAAAACAGGACGAAGACAGAAGGACATCACAATAAAAGCACACACACTCCAGGAGAACACCGACAACCCCCTTTTTTTGTTTGTTTTTTTTTTGTTTTGTTTTTTTGTTTTTTTGTTTTTTGTTTTTGTTTTTGTTGTTTTTTATAATCTGTTTTTACCTGTTCTATTTTCAATTACTCTCTTAATTTTTACTTCTTAATTCATTTTTATTTCTCTTGGGTTTTGATGTCCTGTTATTGATTAGACACAGGCTTCAAACACATATATTCATCTCCCCACCCCCCCTTTTTTTTTAAAGGTTTTAAAAAGACGTCTCCACCCGATTAATACTCTGCTTCAACCCGCTCTTCTATTATTCATTATACATTGTTTTCAAACCCTCTGTCTCCCTTCTTTTAAAAATCTTTCTCTCTCTTTCTTATTTTTTTCTCTTTTTTTATTTCTTTTTTATTTTTTTCTAAGTTTATTCCTAAATAAGCATTAGATAGATAATATCCTTAAGATCCAAAATAGACAACTGATACTCCATAAACCACAGTGCCAGAGAGGTATGAGCAAGATGAAGAAGCAGAGAAACCTTTCCCAATTAAAAGAACAAGAGGAATCCCCTGAAAGAAAGCTCAATGAAATAGACATCGATAGCCTACTATATCAAGATTTCAAAAAAGGAGTGATCAAATTGCTGAAGGAATTAAAAGAGATAATGCTTAGAGAAATAAAATATGTCAAAAATGAAATTGAAGCTATAAAGAAGAGCCAAGCAAAATGGGAAAACTCATTGACAGAGATGAGGAATGATCTAACAGCGGTGCAAAGCCGACTAGTTAATGCAGAGGAACGAATTAGTGATCTAGAAGACAGGGCAACAGAAAGCACCCATTCAGAAGAACTACAAGATAAGAAAATAAAAAATAATGATAATAGCATAAGGGACCTATGGGATAATATAAAGCGTCCCAATCTTCACATAATAGGGGTCCCAGAAGGGGAAGAAGGATCAAAGGGAATTGAAAAGGTTTTTGAAGATATCATGACTGAGAACTTCCCAAACTTAAAGAAGGAATCAGATATACAAGTACAGGAAGCTCAGAGGGTCCCAAACAGGAAGAACCCAAATAGACCCACACCAAGACATATCATAATCAAGATGGCCAGAGTCAAGGATAAAGAAATGATTCTAAAGGCAGCAAGAGAAAAGCAAAGAGTGAACTACAAGAGAACCCCCATAAGGCCCTCAGCTGATTTCTCTACACAAACACTACAGGCCAGAAGGGAGTGGCAAGATATATTTAAAGCCCTGAATGAAAAAAAGATGCAGCCTAGGATACTTTATCCAGCAAGGCTATCCTTTAGGATAGAAGGAGAAATAAAAAGTTTCACAGACAAAAAAAAAGCTGCAGGAGTTTAGCAACACTAAACCCATGCTAAAAGAAATATTGAAAGGGCTATTCTAAATAGAAAAGCAGCAGGATGCTACAGAAATGAGAAACGTACAACTGGAAAGGTGACAACTCATGAATTACAAATAAAGAAAACACGAAATTATAAAAGAAGACATACAAATCACTGAGAGTGGGAGAGGGAGGCAGGGAAATATAGAAATTTTTTCTTTCTTTTTTTAAATTTTTTTAACAGTAGGATGGGTTTGAGATCATTTTATTATCAGTTTATTAAAAACGGGTATAGGTTAATAGATTTACAAAAGAGGGTAACCACAAGTCAAAAATTTACAAGGGAGTCACAAAAATTAAATAAATCCATGATAATACAAAGGAAAATTACCAAACCACAAAAGGAAGAAGAAAGGAACAAAGAGGATATACCAATTCAACTGCAGAGATAAGTTCAAAATGGCAATAAACACACATCTATCATTAATTACTGTAAATGTTAATATAACTAAATGCTCCAGGCAAAAGACATAGAGTGGCAGAGTGGATAATAAAGCAAGAACCTTCAATATGCAGCATACAAGAGACCCACTTTAGGGAGAAGGACACATATAGACTGAGAGTGAAAGGATGGAAAAGGATATTCCATGCAAATGGAAAAGCCAAAAAAGCAGGTGTTGCAGTACTGATTTCAGACAAAATAGACTTTAAAACAAAGGCCATAAAGAAAGATAAAGAAGGACATTTTATAATGATTAAAGGAGTGATACAAGATGAAGATATTACACTCGTTAATATATATGCACCCAATATAGGAGCACCTAAGTACATACAAGAATTACTAACAGAGATAAAGGGGGATATTGATGGGAATACAATCATATTTGAAGATTTTAACACTGCATTAACATCACTAGACAGAACTTCCAGACAGAAAATAAACAACGCAACAGAGAAATTAAATACTACAATAGAAAAACTAGATTTGGTGGATATTTTCAGAGCTTTACACCCCCCAAAAATAGAATATACATTCTTTTCAAGTGCACATGGAACATTTTCCAGGATCGATCATGTACTTGGACACAAAAGAAAGCTCAACAAATTTAAGAAGATAGAAATTATCTCAAGCATCTTTACTGACCACAATGCCATGAAACTGGAAATCAACAACAGAGAACCAAAGGAGAATAAAAGAAAAGCATGGAGATTAAACAATATGTTATTGAAAACACAATGGATCAATGAGGAAATCAAAGCTGAAATTAAAAAATACCTTGAGACAAATGATAATGAAAGCACAACCACTCAAAACCTATGAGACACAGCAAAGGCAGTGCTAAGAGGGAAGTTAATAGTGATACAGGCCTTCCTCAAAAAAGAAGTACAATCTCAAATAAACAAGTTAACCCACCACCTAAATCAATTAGAAAAAGAAGAACAAAAAGCCCCAAAAAGTAGCAGAAGGAAGGAAATAATAAAGATCAGAGAGGAATTAAATACAATAGAGATTAACAGGACCATAGAAAAAATCAACAAACCAAAAGCTGGTATTTTGAAAAATTAAATAATATCGACAAACCTCTGGCCAAACTCACAAAGAAGAAAAAAGAGCACAAATTAGCAAAATAAGAAAGGAAAATGGAGAAATTACAACAAACAAAATAGAAATACAGAATATCATATGAGAATATTATGAAAAACTATATGGAACCAAACTGGATAACCTAGAGGAGATGGACATGTTTCTGGAACATACTGTCCACCAAAACTAAATCAAGAAGAAACTGAACACTTGAACAATCCGATAACTAGAAAGGAAACAGAAATAGCAATTAAAAACCTCCCTACAAATAAAAGTCCAGGACCGGATGGCTTCACCGGGGAATTCTACCAAACATACAAAGAAGAACTCATACCAGTCCTTCTCAAACTCTTCCAGACGATTGTAAAGGAGGGAATACTCCCAAACTCATTCTATGAAGCCACCATCACCCTGATACCAAAACCAGGCAAAGACACTACGAAAAAAGACAATTATAGGCCAATATCACTGATGAACATAGACGCCAAAATCCTCACCAAAATTTTAGCAAATACAATCCAACAACACTTAAAAAAGATTATACATCATGACCAAGTGGGGTTCATCCCAGGGACACAAGGCTGGTTCAACATACGCAAATCAATCAATGTAATACATCACATCAACAAGAGAAAGGACAAAAAACACATGATCATCTCAATCGATGCAGAAAAAGCATTTGATAAAATTCAACACCCATTTATGATAAAAATTCTCGCCAAAGTGAGTATAGAGGGAACATATCTCAACATAATAAAAGCTATATACGACAAACCTATAGCCAGCATAGTTCTCAATGGTGAAAAACTCAAAAGCTTCCCACTAAAATCTGGGACAAGACAAGGATGCCCACTATCACCACTCCTATTCAATATAGTCCTTGAAGTCCTAGCCACAGCAATCAGGCAAGAGAAAGAAATAAAAGGGATCCAAATTGGAAAAGAAGAGGTAAAAGTGTCATTATATGCTGATGACATGTTACTATATATAGAAAACCCTAAAAGGTCCACAAAAAAGCTACTAGAGCTGATCGAAGAATTCAGCAAGGCAGCAGGTTACAAAATTAATGTTCAAAAATCAGTTGCCTTTCTTTACAGTAATGATAAATCAACAGAAAAAGAAAGTAAAGAAACAATCCCCTTTAAAATAGCACCCAAAGTAATAAAATATCTGGGAATAAATCTAACCAAGGAGGTGAAAGAATTATACACAGGAAACTATAAACCATTGATGAAGGAAATTAAAGAAGACTTTAAAAAATGGAAAGATATTCCATGTTCTTGGATTGGAAGAATCAGTATTGTTAAAATGTTCACACTGCCCAAAGCAATCTACAGATTTAATGCAATCCCTATCCAATTACCCAGGACATATTTCACAGAACTAGATCAAGTCATAATAAAATTTATATGGAACCATCAAAGACCTAGAATTGCTAAAGCATTACTGAAGAGAAAGAAAGAGGCTGGAGGAATAACTCTCCCAGACTTCAGACAATACTATAGAGCTACAGTCATCAAGACAGCATGGTATTGGTACCAAAACAGACATATAGACCAATGGAACAGATTAGAGAGCCCAAAAATGAACCCAAAAACTTTTGGTCAACTCATCTTCGACAAAGGAGGCAAGAACATTCAATGGAATAAAGACAGTCTCTTCAGCAAATTGTGTTGGGAAAACTGGACAGCAGCATGTAAAACAATGAAGCTAGAACACACCCTTACACCATATACAAAAATCAACTCAAAATGGATTAAAGACTTAAAAATAAGACAAGATACAATAAACCTCCTAGAGGAAAACATAGGCAAAACATTGTCTGAGATACATTTCAAAAATGTTCTCCTAGAAGAAATAAAAGCAAGAATATACAAATGGGACCTAATGAAACTTACAAGCTTCTGCACAGCAAAGGAAACCAGAAGTAAAACAAGAACAAAACCTACGGAATGGGAGAATTTTTTTGCAAGTGAAACCGACAAAGGCTTGATCTCCAAAATATATAAGCAGCTCATACGACTCAATAAGGAAAAAATAAACAACCCAATCCAAAAATGGGCAGAAGACCTAAACAAGCAACTCTCCAAGGAAGACATACAAATGATCAAAAAGCACATGAAAAAATGCTCAATATCACTAATTATCAGAGAAATGCAAATCAAAACTACAATGAGGTATCACCTCACACCAGTCAGAATGGCCGTCATTCAAAAATCCAAAAATGACAAATGCTGGAGAGGCTGTGGAGAAAGGGGAACCCTCCTACACTGCTGGTGGGAATGCAGTTTGGTGCAGCCACTATGGAAAACAGTGTGGAGATTCCTCAAAAGACTAGGAATAGACTTACCATATGACCCAGGAATCCCACTCCTAAGCTTGTACCCAGAAGGAAATCTACTTCAGGATGACACCTGCACCCCAATGTTCATAGCAGCACTATTTACAATAGCCAAAACATGGAAACAACCTAAATGTCCATCAACAGGTGACTGGATAAAGAAGAATTGGTATATTTATACAATGGAATACTACTCAGCCATAAAAACCGACAACATAATGCCATTTGCAGCAACATGGATGATCCTAGAGAATGTCATTCTAAGTGAAGTAAGCCAGAAAGAGAAAGAAAAATACCATATGAGATCACTCATATGTGGGATCTAAAAAACAAAAACAAACACAAAGAAAGCATAAATACAGGACAGAAATAGACTCATGGACAGAGAATACAGACTTGTGGTTACCGGGGCGGGGGTTAGAGGGTGGGAAGTGATAGACTGAGATTTCAAAATTGTAGAATAGATAAACAAGATTACACTGTATAGCACAGGGAAATATACACAAAATGTTATGATAAATCACAGAGAAAATATAAATAAATAAATAAATAAATAAATAACATAAATACAAAGCAGAAACAGACTCTTAGACATAGAATGCAAACTTTTGGTTACTGCGATGGTGCGGGGTGGGAAGGGACAGACTGAGATTTTAAAATGTAGTGTAGATAAACAAGACTGTGCTGTATAGCACAGGGAAATGTATAGATCTTGTGGTAGCTCACAGTGAAAAAAAGTGACAATGAGTGTATGCATGTTCATGTATAACTGAAAAATTGTGCTCTATACTAGAATTTGACACAACATTGTTGAATGACTGTTACTCAATAAAAAGGTGTTAGAAAAAAACAAATAAAGAAACACTACACTGTTAGAAAGGTATATGCAATGTAAGTTTGAAACAGAATTATACACATTTAATAAATAAATAAATACATATTTGAAGAGTTTTTGAAATAAAAAATGAATAGAACATCTAAGGAGAATGTCAACAGGAAATAGATGATTTGAACACTATAAACCAATTAAATATAACAGAGAGATTTTGAATATTCCATCTAACAACAGCAGAATACAAAACATTTTCTAGTGTACATGAAACATTCTCCAGGATAGACCAAATGTTAAGCCATGAGACAAGTCTCAATATATTAAAATATATTGAAATAATATAAAGTATTTTCTGCTATTAAAATTGATTGAAACTGAAAACAGAAGGAAAAATAACTTACCTATCTCAGGTTGGTAACAAAGTCACAATATAAAACGGGATAGATATTTAACACAACAAAAAATAAAAGAAGAGGAGGAAAAGAATGGAACTTGTATAGGTAAATGAAGATAAGATGCTGTCTTCAGAGAAAGGACTATTTTATCTAAGAGACATTATATACAAAACATATATAGAGAGTAGGAACATAAAACATAAAAAAAGAGAAAATTACCCTCAGAAAACCACCAAGCTAAAATGGAAGATAGAAGCACAAAGAAAAAAAATTTTAGATACAGAGGAACAAGAAAAGAAAAAAATGGCAGAACTAAGTCTTTATATATCAATAATTATCCTAAATGTAAATGGACCAAATTCACATATAAAAAGACATAGATTGGCTGGCTGGATTAAAAACCAGGATCCAACAATATGCTGCCTCCAGAATATTCATCTCGGCTCTAAAGACAAACATAGACTCAAAGTGAAGGGATGAAAGATGATACTGCAAGCAAATGGCAGCCAAAAGAAGCAGGTACTGTAGCCATATTCATATCAGACAAAGTAGACTATAAACCGAAAAGGTAACAAGAGATAATTATGAACATTATATAATGATAAAGTGAACAAATCATGAAGAAGACATGACATAACATATATTAATATATATGCATTTAGCATAAAAGCACCAAAATATATAAAGCAATTATTAATATCCATAAAGAGAGAAATTGATAGCAACATAATAATAATATGGAAATTTAACACCCTACTTACATTAAAGGATAGATCATCCAGACAGAAAGTCAACAAGGAAACTGTGGCTTTGATTAGAACAGTAGATCAATTGACTGAATACATATTTACAGAACATTCTCTCCAAAAGCAGCAGAATACACATTCTTTTTACACATGGAACATTCTCAAAGATCAATCATATGTTGGGATGCAAAACAAGTCTCAACAAATTTAAGAAGATTGAAATCATATCAAACAACTTTTTTCAATTATAATAGCCTGAAACTAAATGTCAACTACAAGAAGAAAGCTGGAAAAAATCACAACTATCTGGAGACTGAACAACATGCTACTGAACAGCTACTGGTTTAGACAAAAAAAATCACAGGAAACATTTAAAAAATATATGAAGACAATTAAAAATGAAAATGTGAATAATAAGTAGCTCATTTGTATCTTTTGACTGTCATTTATGATTGAATTACTGCATTCTGTTGATTCTTATTTTGTGGTTAGCTTTATTCCTTTGATAACTATGTAAGTTTAAAGTGCTAAAGCTCTAAACTGTTCTTAGAAACAATGAACAGCACATGTATGTAAATTTTAAAATGGTTTTATTTCTCAATAAGTTGGACTTCCTAGAATAAACTTTGTTTACCCCAAACAATAATAATAAAAGGAACTGAACAAAAATGTAGTAGACTATTAACATTCACTTCATATTGGCCATTAGTATCTTTCACAAAACTTTGAGATACACTGTATGTAAAAGTTATTTTATATTCCCCATCTCCTAGTGGCATGTTATTTCATATTACTAATGATATTGTCAAGAAAATGAAATGAAATTTGTCTCAAAAAAGAAACAACTTTGAATCTTCTGATGCTGTGATCATAATTATGACTTTGTTTCTGACTCTTTCCACATAGCAGAGTCCTAGGGAGTTCATTTCTTTTGAAGACTAATGCATCCTCAGCCACTCAACTTCGTGAATCTGAGTTCTGGAGGAAAATGTCATTATACATGACTGCCTAAAATACTATAATTTAAATTTGGAAATAAAATGCTAAGATGCTGAAACTGGGATAATTTCTAATAAGAGTACCACTAAAGATAATTTCTATTTTTTCCAAACATAACATAGGGAATGGATATGGTTATACTACTGTAGAAGATGTTCTTTAATTTTAGCTAAAATTACATTACCAGAGAGATTGATA
The DNA here is from genome assembly GCF_048564905.1 of Vicugna pacos. Lineage (NCBI taxonomy): Eukaryota > Metazoa > Chordata > Mammalia > Artiodactyla > Camelidae > Vicugna > Vicugna pacos. The sequence goes on along the minus strand of NW_027328746.1, from coordinate 1,674,303 downwards.
TATTCATGTAATTCTCAATATAAAAATAAAGAAAATGTAATATCTATCTAAAACTACAAAAACATGAAGATATGACATGCCATAATTTATGGGATACAGCAAAAGCTGTACTAAGAAAGGAGTTTATAGCAATGCAGGTCTACCTCAAGAAACAAGATAAATCTCAATTAAACAATCTAACCTTACACCTAAAGGAAATATAAATAAAGAAGGAAATAAGCCAAAAGTTAGTGGAAAGAAGGAAGTAAAAATCAAAGCAGAAATGAATGAAGTGGAGGTAAAATGACAGTAGAAAATATCAATGAAAGAGATAGATGATTCTTTAAAAAGTTAAACAAAATTGACCTAGACCCACTAAGAATAAACAAAGAGAATGCTCAAATAAATAAAATCAGAAATGAAAATGTGGTTACAATTGATATCACACAAATACAAAAAATTATAAGAAGGATAGGGATCACATTGAATCTGCAGATTGCTTTAGGTAATATGTATGAACAAATGAATACAATAAAGTTGCAAGGTATAATGTCAATAATAAAAAATATGTTGGGTTGCTATCCACTAACAATGAAATAGCAAAGGAGAAGTTAAGAAAACAAACCCAGTTTGAACTGCAAAAAAATAATAAAGTACTTAGGAATAAATTTAACTAAGGAAGTAAAGAGCCTGTATATTGAAAAGCATAAGATTTCTGAAAGAAATTGAAGACAAAAAAATGGAAAAATATTCCACCCTCATGGATTAGAAGAATTAACTTTGTTAAAGTACCCATATTACCTAAAGCAATCCCAATGATATTTTTCACAGAAATATAAGTAAAAAGTCTGAAATTTATGTGGAATCACAAAAGACCCCAGTCAAAGCAATCCTAAAAAGAAAAATAAAGCTGAAGTTATCACACCTCCAATTTCAAATTATTCTGCAAAACTAAAACAATTAAAACAGCATGATATTGGCAGAAAAACAGATACACAGATCAATGGAACAAAATTGACAGCCCCAACATGAACCCATGTATACATGGACAACTAATTTATGATAAAGGAGCAATGAACATACAGTGGAGAAAGAAAAGTATCTTCAAAAAATAATATTGGGAAAACCAGACAGTCACATGCAAAATAATGTAATTAAACCACTCTTAAACCATACACACAAATTAACTAAAATAGATTAATAGTATACTTGTTTTCACCATTGATATTGAACATTATACTGAAAATCCTATCCAGATCAGTTGGAAAAGAAAAATAAATAAATAGCAACTGAATTGAAAAGTAAGTTACTTCTGTCTTAGATAACATAAACTACATATAGAAAATTTCAGTGAATCCACAAGAAATGTACTAGAGCTGTTTAATAAATACAACAATATTGTTGACTACCACAAGTATAGCACATAAAAATCAGATTTAATATCTGAAATACATTAAAAATACTTAAATACAACAACAAAAAGAAAAACAACCTAATTAAAATGAGCAAGTGACTTGTATAGACATTTCTTCAAAGAAGAGACATAAATAACCAATAAACACTGAAAAGAGTTCAACATTTTTAATCATTAGGAAAACACAAACAAAACTATTTAACATTTACCAAGATGGCTATCATAAAAAAAGAAAAAAAAGTGTTCATGAGGACATGGAGAATTTATAATCCTCATATATTGCTGATGGGAATGTAAAATGGTACAGCCACTATGGAAAGGTTTGGTGGTTCCTCAAATGGTTAAATGTAGAATTACTGTATGACCTAGCTTTTCCACTCCTGGGTATATATACTCAAAAGAATTAAAAACAGGGATACCTTTATGTTGCTATTCATTGCAGCATTATTCTCAGTAACCAAAAGGAGGAATCCAAGTGTCTATCAACAAATAAATAAAAAATGTTTGTAGGAATATTATTTACATAAACAGGACTGAAGTTCTGATATATAGATGAGTCTTATAATTATGACATTAACCAGACTGAAAAGGATAAATATTGTATGATTCTACCTACATGAAATATCTAGAATAGGAAAATTCATACAGGCAGAAAGTTTATTAGAGTTTACCAGGGGTTCAGGGGAAGAGATAATAAGGTGTTACTGCTGAATGGTTACAGAGTTTCTGTTTAAGGTGATAAAAAAAGTTTTGGAAATGGCGAAGGCTGCCTAATTGTGTGAATGTAATTAATGCCATTTTGCACAAAAGTGCTGTGTACACAAAAATGGTAAAAATGGCAAACTATGTGATATATGTATTTTACAACAACTAAAAAAACTTTTCCAAAAATAAAAAAGGAAGACACAGCTACACACCCAATGAAAGTCTTAAAATTAATAAAGCTGACAAAGATATGGAGCAACTGGAACTCTCAGACTTGGCTAGTGCATGTATAAAATTGTAAAAGTACTTTGGAAAACATTGTGTCAGTGTCTTAAAAAGTTAAACATACATTTACAATACAAAATAGCCATTCAACTCCTAGATATTCACCCATAAAAAAAAATGACTACATAAATACTTGTACAAGAAGGTTCATAATTTCTTATTCTTACAGCTTAGGTGTTCTTATACCTAGTGAAAACTTGAAACAATCTAAATATCCAATAATGGGAATGGATAAATTGTGATATATGATTTGATACTATAAAATAAAAAAGGAACAAATTACCAATATCTGCTTTAGTCTACATAAATTTGAAAAACATAAATGCTGAGTGAAAGAAGCCAGATTCAGTACTATACTATGTATGTATGATTCCATTTACATGAGTTCTAAAACAGGCAAAATTAATCTGTGGTAAAAAAAAAAAAAAAAAGACCAGAAAAGGCACCAGAGGATGGCAGGTAATTGATTATGACTGGAAATCAGGAAACTTTCTGAGATTATGGAAATATTGATAGTGTTACACAGGTATATGCATTTGTGGGGAGTCAGTGAATTCTACACTGAAGAGCTATGCTTTATAATATATGTAATTATACATTAATAAAAATTATATATGATTAGCCATGTCAGGATTTGCAAACATCAAAAACACCTTTACTATATTGAATAGAAGTGGTGAGAGTGGGCATACTTTTATTGTTCTGGATTTTAGAGAGAAGGCTTTCAACTTTTCACCATCAAGTATTATGCTGGCTATAAGTTTGTCATAAATAGCTTTTTTTATATTGAGATATGTTCCCTCCATTCCCACTTTGATTAGAGTTTTTATCATAAATGGACGTTGATTTTTACTGAATGCTTTTTCTGAATTAAGATAATCACGTGATTTTTGTCCTTTCTCTTGTTGATGTGGTTTATCATGATGATTGACTTGTGTATGTTGAACCATCCTTATGTCCCTGGGATGGACTCAACTTGATCATGGTGTATAAACTTTTTTAAGTGTTGTTGGATTCTATTTGCTAATATTTTGTTGAGGATGTTTGCAAAGCATGAAGCTGGAAGAATAACATCCCTAGACTTCAAACAATGCTACAAAATACAGTAATCAAAACAGCACGGTACAAAACATGGTACAAAAACAGACATAAGAATCAATGGAACAGAATAGAGATCCCAGGAATAAACCCACAAACTTTTGGTCAATTAATCTTTGACAAAGGAGGCAAGGACATACAATGGATTAAAGACAGTCTCTTCAGCAAATGGTGTTAGGAATACTAGACAGCTGCATGTAAAGCAATGAAGTTAAAATACTACCTAACACCATACACAAAAATAAACTCAAAATGGCTTAAAGAAGTAAATATAAGACAAGACACTATAAACCTCTTAGAAGAAAACAGAGGCAAAACATTATGTGACATAAATCTTAGCAATGTTCTCCTAAGACAGTCTACTCAGGCAATAGGAATAAGAGCAAAATTAAACAAATGGGACCTAATTAAACTTACAAGCTTTTTCACAGCAAAGGAAACCATAAATAGAACAAAAAAGACAACCTACAGAATGTGAGAAAATATTTGCAAAAGATGAGACTAACAAGGGCTTGATTTCCAGAATATATAAACAGCTCATATGACTTAATAAGAAAAAAATAAACAACCCAATCCAAAAATGAGCAGAAGACCTAAACAAGCAATTCTCCAATGAAGACATACAAATGGCTAATAGGCACATGAAAAAATGCTCAATATTGCTTATTATCAGAGAAATACAAATCAAAACTACAATGAGGTATCACCTCACACCAGTCAGAATGGCCATCATTCAAAAGTCCACGAATAGTAAATGCTGGAGAGGCTGTGGAGAAAAGGGAACCCTCCTACACTGTTGGTGGGAATGTAGTTTGGTGCAGCTGTTATGGAAAATAGTATGGAGACTTCTCAAAATACTAAAAGTAGACTTATCATATGTTCCAGCAATCTCACTCTTGGGCATATATCTAGAGAGTATTTTAATCCAAAAATATACATGAACCTCAGTGTTGATAGCAGTACTATTTACAATAGCCAAGACATAGAAACAACCCAAATGTCCAATGACAGATGACTGGATAAAGTTGTGATATATTTGTACAATGGACTACTACTTAGACATAAAAAATGATAAAATAATGCCATTTGCAGCATCATAGATGGATCTGGAAATTGTCATTCTAAGTGAAGTAAGCCAGAAAGAGAAAGAACAATGTCATATGATATCACTTATATGTGGAATGTAAAAACACAAACAAACAAAAGACAAATGAGCTTATTTACAAAACAGTAGCAGACTCACAGACATAGAAAACAAACTTATAGTTACTGGATGACTGGTGGGTGGGAAGGGATAAATTAGGACTTTGAGATTTGCAGATACTAATTCCTATGTATAAAATGGCTAAACAAGTTTACAGCACAGGGACTGATATTCAATATCTTGTAGTAACTTATAATGAAAAAGAATATGAAAACAAATATATGTATGTGTATGTATGGCTGAACTAATTTGCTATACACCAGAAGTTGACATAACATTGAAAACTGACTATACTTCAATTAAAAAAAAAAACCTCTTTACTTGCTGTGACTGTTAATTTGAACATGTCAACTTGACTAGGCTAAGGGAAGCCCAGATATCTCATAAAACATTATTTCTATTGTTTCAATCTATTAAAGTCCTGAATAGAACAAAGAGGAAGAGAATGGGCAAATTTGCTTTCTCTGCCTGAGATGAGAGGTCCAGCTTCTCCCTATGAGACATTGATGCACCTTGGTTTTTAGGTCTTAAAGCTTGATCTGTGGCTTACACTTCTGACACACTGGTTCTCTGAACTTTAGACTCAAACTGAATTTTACCATTAGTTTTCCTGGATCTCTAAATTGCAGATGGCAGATTATGGGACTTCTCAGCCTCCATAATCACCTGAGACAATTCTTATAATAAATAAATAAATAAATAAATAAATAAATAAATAAATAAATAAATAAATAAACAAACAAACAAACAAACAAACAGACAGACAGACAGACAGACAGACAAACAAGCAAGCAAGCAAACAAACAAACAAATATAGATTTTTCCCCTTGGAAATCTCTGAGAAAAATATATTTTGGTACAGACAGTAGCTATAGAAAAACAGAATTTTGAAGTTGAGTTTTCTGAAAATTTTCTGGTGTTACTAGAATTGGCTCTCTAATCTGATTAGATTCTAATAAGCTAATGAGCTAGTGTATATGATGCTTTCAAACATTTTTAGAAAACTGATTGCTCCTAATGTTTTTAACTGAATTGGTGAAAGAGAAGAATGAGTTCAGGGGTTCAAATTTCAGTTTAAGAGGCACTTAATAACCTAAGAGCTTCTACGTGTACCCTGAACATGTCCCTTATTTCCTGTAGCCACATGGCTAAAATTGTTGAAGTTTACACATAGAACTTCATCTTGTATCAGTTAAATTACAATGGAAGTTGAACTCCCATCCTTGCAGGTTGTCTACTGTTAAAGTAATAGCATATATTGAAAATGAATGGGGTCTTGTAAATTGGGATTGGGATATGTCAGAAGATTTTGATGAAGTAGGGGACAATGAGCCTTTAAATCTTGATGAGTTTTCATTGCCAGTGGAAGAGGCCTCCCCCTTTTCAGTGGAAGTGGCCTCCTGATCTCTAGTAGAAGGGTCATACCATTCCCTGTGGTATTGACCTCCCCACCAACAGTGGTATAAGTCTTTCTACCTCTATCTGAGGAGATTAACCCTCCATTGCCTGAGGCCTCCCTTGAGATAGTTCCCATGCAAGACAATGCTGATTTTCCTTAGGATCACCTCCATCCTCAGTTTTGCTTCTCGATCTACAACTAGACTCAAGTTCCAGGAGGCTCCTAAAGGTGAGGTACAAATTGTGACCCATGAGGAAGTGTGCTATGCACGACAAGAACCACTTAATTTTTCTAATTTATACAAACATAAATCATGGGGAAATATATTTGGAAAAGGGTACTATAGGTATAGGATAATGGCGGAAGAAAAATAAAGTGGTATCAGGCCAAATTTATTGATATGGGCTCATTAAGCAGAGACAGCATTTAATGGTGAAGCTTAGGGAATTAGAAAGGGCTTTAACTGTTTGTTGGTTGGTGGGCTGAAATATGGAACAATAAATTCCCCATCATAAGTAAATTGGAAATGATCAATGGTTTAATGTAGAGGAAGAGATTCAGAGGCATAGGGAGATGAAAATGTTAGAATGGGCTTGTCATTTAAAACCTACTCACACACTACACATCCAAAGGACATCCTTTTCTCGATACTTTCAGAAGTATATCTGTGAGGAGAACCCCAACATCCTTGAAGAATTTTGTGATCACTCTTCTTTGTAGGCCAGACCTTACGCTGAGAACCACAGCTACTCAAATGGAAAACATAAATGTCACTGAGGTTATTGGATTCAGGTGATTGGATTTATGTGTTTATGTTAGGGGCCAAGTGGTAGGACTCAACTTCCAAAACCAAAGTGGACATGATTACCATAATGAACAGCAGAAAATTTCTAGCTAGGTAAGCAAAACATAACTTGAATCAAAAACAGAGGGTCACAGGCCCTCAATCAATTCTGAGATCTGAGCCAACAAACATACACAGATTCTCTTGAACTAAGGGGAAACTGGGTCCCCTTAAAGGAAGGACCCCAGTACACTACTGAAATTTTATATTGTTAATTTTCCTCAAAAGGACTTCCCCAAAGGAACCTCTGATCTTTTACCGGGATAATTGTATATTGAGGTAAAGGAAATAATCAGATCTTTTGAGGACTGCTGGCCACTCGCTCTGAACTGACACTGATTCCAGGAGACCCAAAACATTACTGTGGCCCTCAAGTCAGAGTTGGGGCTTATGGAGATCATATGAGCAATGGAGTTTTAGTTCAGGTCTGTTTCACAGTGGGCCCAGTGGTTCCCTGAACTCATGATTCTTTCCCCAGTTCCAGAATTTAATTATTGGAATAGACAGACTTAGCAGTGAGCAGAATCTCCATACAGGTTTCATGACCTGTGAAGTGAGGAATAGAAATGTGGGAAAGGCTATGTAAGCAATTAGAATTGCCTTTACCTGGGAATCTAGTTAATTAAAAGGAATAGTGCATTCTTGAAAGGATTGCTAAGATTAGTGCCACTATCAAGGACTTGATATGTGCAGGAGTAGTGATACCCACCACATGCCCATTCAACTCTCATACTTGGCCTGTGCAGAAGGCAGATTTTGAAGAATGTCAGTGAATTATCATAAGCTTAAGTAGGTGATGACTCCAGTGAAGCTGGTTTACCAGATGTGGTTTCATTTGAGCAAATTAACATAATCCTTGATACTTCGTATGAAGTTTCCAATCTTACAAATGCTTTTTCCTCCATTCTTGCCCATATGGTCCATCAGAAGTAGTTTACTTTCAACTGGCAAGGCCAACAGTACACATTCATTGTCCTACCTCAACGGTATAACAACTCACCACCTCTATGTCATAATTTTGTTCACATGATCTTGTTTACCTTTTTCTTCCACAAAATATCACACTAACCCATTACATTAATGACATTATATTGATTGCACCTTGTGATCAAGAAGTAGCAATTTCTCTAGATTCATTAGTAAGATATTTGCATGTCAGAGGGTGGGAAATAAATCCAACTAAAATTCAGGGGTCTTCTATCTCAGAGAAATTTCTGGGGGTTGAGTCAAGCTATTTCTTCTAAAATGAAGGATACTTTGTTGCATCTGGACTTTCTATAACCAATAAAGAAGTCATGGGACTTCTTGGCCTCCATAATCACCTGAGACAATTCCTACAATGAATGAATGAATGAATTCTATTGACTTCATTTCTCTGAAGAACCCTGACTATACGCTAATATATCTAAATTCACGTGGTAGATATGCATTGCTCTAACCCTTTAATGATATTTATCACATTATTTTTACTTTGTTTTGTAGTTTTATACCCATCTTATATCTTTGTTATTGGTCTGAAGGCTATTGGAATGATAAAAGATCATGTGTTATGAATTGACATGCCAGCATAACCTCTAGAAAAATGTCTTGCACAATTTAAATGTAAAATAAAATAAACAAGTAGTAATCAAAGTAACTACAGCAGAAAGCCTGATTTGTGAGAAGCATGTATGTAGCTTTCTTTTGGGATTATTTAGATGTCTTTAAAAAGGAGCCTATATCCTTTATGGTATGAATACTTATAAAGGAATGAAGGATGGATGTGAAAAATACGTGAAGGAAAGAAAACATGAAATCTTTTCATTTTTAAAAACCCTGAATATAGTTTTAAGCAGTCAAAAGTAAATTCAGAAACATAGGTAGAATAATCAGCCAGTTTAAATATATAACTTTATAAAAAAGATTTTGTCCAAACAATGGACAATATAGACATTTCACATCTCATTCACATGTTTTGAGTCTGTTCAGATACAATCTAAAGGAGAAAAAAGGAAGTCATTTTACACCTACATTTACTAATTCAGCCTTTATTTCTGTGTTCTTTACTTTTAAACTCACTATCTCAAAATCTTGCCCATTACCACAACTTAACTGTCTGATCTCTACAGATAAACCATAATCCTTGAGGTATTTTCTTATATAGTTAATCAGACAAAAATATTAATCCATCTCCACGATGCCCCTAAATATTCCTTAAGTTTTTAGCTTATAAATTTCTGTCTGAATTGCTTTTGCAACCTCTAAGCTAGAATTCTTTGACCCAATCTCTGACATTTTCGCCATATATTCAAGAATATATAGTAGAATTTTGGAAATATGGAAGCTTGAATATTCCTTCTGACTTCATCTCTTCTCAATCTCCTTATCTGAAGAAAGCCAGAAGTCAGAATTAGCAAACTGACAGAGCCAAGGCATGGATACATTAGAGATGGTGGGTTCTCCAGGAATATCAGAGAGGAAAAAGACCTATAGTCCAATGGGGCAAGAGAGACCAAGCACAAATGAGACCTTATTTGATGATAAAGGAAGTATTTTAAGTCAGATCAATTAATGAGTGATACAGGGACAATTGTCACATTTTTGCTCAAAACAGGTGACTTTTCATCTCACTCAGATTAAAATCCAAATCCTTTACAGTTGTCCATAAGATTGTACATGGATCTGGCCCCTGACAAACTCTTTGATCTCATCTCCTCTCATTCTCTTTCTTGCTCACTTCCAATATGGCTACACTAGGCTGCTGTCACAAACCTCCAGGCACATTCTGTCTTAAGGCATCAGCAACATGGTTTGCACCCTCACTTTATTCAGGTGTTTATTCAAGTCATCTGCTCTGAAAGGACTTCTTTACCACATATATAGAACAGAATGCCCCAAACCTCATGCTGTCCCTTTACTCACTCTGCTTTACTTTTTTCAAAGCAACCATCAAAAACTGATGTATGTATAGTGTGTTGGGAGGGAGAAGATGGGACTCTGTTTCTACCCTGCATGATATAAATTGTAAGCACTATGAAAGCAAGGACTTTGTTTCTGGCAATTTCCTCCTCCTAAAACAGTGCCATAAATATTGTTCAGTTCTGCCTCTGATTTAGTGCCAGAATATGAAAGAACTCTGATATCATCATGAAACACTGTAAGACCTGATTCTAGACTGGTAGTCTAAGAATAAGGGGATGACTGTCTCTAGACTGGTAGTCCAAGAATAAGGGGATGACTGTCTCTTCCAAGTAGAATGTGAGTTTCAAGAGCATAGACTGACAGGTCAAGGTTGAGCCTCCCTTTAATTCAAAGCAAGCAGATGTGATATAGAATAATCTGAAACTTGGATCGAGTCCAAGAGTCCAGAAAGTTATGAGATAAAGGCATAATTGGTGAACACAAAATTCTACATTTATTTTTTTCTACCTTCCTCCCACTAAGACATAGTTCCATATTTTGCTCACAACTGTATTCTTAACCTCTAAAACAGAATTAGAACCAAGGTGAAACCTTGTTCTGTCTGACTAACAAGTTGTGGGATATACAAGGCCTAAGGGCCAGGGATATAAAGATCGTAGGTGGTTGCCTTCTGCATCCCATTAGAATATATGTTCTAAGAGAGCAGGGGTTTTATTTAGATTGTTCCACTGTTCTATCTCCAGGTTCTAGTCCAGGGTTAAGCTTCTCTCTTACTTTATGCTAAAAATCCACTGTCATTACAGAATAATATAACACTTGATTCAGGACCTGGGGCCTAGTGAGAGAGCAGGAACTAGAAAGTGTTATGTATCTAAAATGAATATACAGTTATATTTTTGTTGTCTAAAGACAAACTGTATAGTACAGTTTATCACATAGTACACATATACCCCAATCCTTTGTTATTTATCACATTCTTTTTATGTTGTTTTGTAGAGTTTTATACCTACCATATATCTTTGTTATTGGTGTTAAGGTTACTTGAAAGATAAAAAAAAAAGTGTTAAGGAAGCAAGTTTTTTGTTTTGTCCACTGCTATGTCCCAAACTCTTAAAATAGTGACAGGATAAAGGCCAGCTCTAATCCTGAGTGTCAGAAAGTGGGGTAACTCCAATATTATCATAGGAAAATATGCTTATTTCTGGTCTTGAGGTCAAGGGTGGGTGGTGGATATCTGCCTTGCTACATCCAGAATATAATCTCCTTGACAGCTGAATTTTTGTCTTTGTTTCAGGCAATTGCCAGTGTTGTGGCTTGGGGCAAGCCTCCCTGAGTGTAAGAAGTGGTAAAAGTACCTAGAACAGTGACTTGCATTCTAAGGTCAGTGTTATTGGTTGTTTTTGTTGTTGCAACCCATTTCTCAGTTGGAAAAAAGAATCTCTACAACAAAAAGTACAAGAAATTCCAAGTTTAGCATTCATATTGAAATTTTTTAAAAAACACAAAAATAGATACTATTAATTGTGGTTATATTTGCAGTAAATATATAAAACATAGGCAAGATTCACACCAAATTCATGATAGTGTTTGCCTCTGTGGAGGAATGAAACATTATATTGTAAATATGCCAAAATGTTGACACTTGTTAATTTTTGGTGAAGGTAAACAAATGCTTATTATATCTTTCATACTTCTTGTATTATGTTTAATTTTTCAAAATAAATAAAATACAAAGAGAATTTAAAACAGTTATACATGATGATTTTATCACAATGTTTTCAGAATTGAACATATGTAGGACATAAACATATGCAACATGCAAAGACAAAGCATCTGAATAATACAATCAAGAAGCTTGATAATAGAGAATATATGTTCCTTTTTAATAGAAAGCTTGAATAAACTACCATTGAAGAGATAAGAAAGCTGATTAAAGATCAACTATCAAAATTGTCACCAGGATTAGACTGTTTTTACAGCTCATTACTAACTAATTTTTAAAGAACAAATAATTCTAATGCCATTTAAACTATTCCATAGCACAGAAAAAGATTGAAAACTCACCAATTCATTTTTAAAGCTAGCACAATTGTAATAAAAAACTAGAAAATTACAGTTTCACTTTGGAATGTAAAGCAAATAAAATATTGGTAAATAATATACAGCAATGTATCAAATGATTATTACACCATGACCAAGTAGGATTTATTCCAGATGCACAAATTTGGTTCAACATCAAATACCTACCACTCTAATTCATTATGTCAACAAATTAAAGGGAAAAAAATCATACTATTTTATCAACAGATGCTGAAAAGACATTTGATAAAATTCAGGAGCCACTTGTAGTAATAACACTATGTAAAACAAGAATAGAAGAAACTCCCTAAACATGTTAACATTTAATGACTATTCACTAATAACCAATGGCAAATATCATGTTAATAGGGAATACTAAAAACAATTCCATGAAAATTGAGAACCAGACAGGCATGTCTGCCATAGTCATTATTCAAAACTGTTTTGGAGAATACAGATCATGTAATAATAATTAATATAAACATCATAAGAAATAAAATTATCTCTATTTGCAGGTGAAATGATTGTATATCTAGAAAGCCTAAAATATTTTTTTAAAAACCCAGTGCAATTTAGAGGATTTAGAAAGCTGATTAAATAGAAGAAAAAATCTGTAGTTTGTCTGTATTGCCAAAAGTACAAATGAGGAGGGGAAAAATTAAAAAAAACTCAATTAAAAATGTGACAAAAACTGTAAAAATATTTAGACATAATTTAATCAGATGTGATGGACTTATATGAAGAAAATTACAAAGCCAAAACCAAAAGACTTTAATGATGTACCAAAATTCTTGATATTAATCATTAATAATATCATTAAAATAATCCTTTAAATAGAAATTCAGAAATGTAATACAATTCTAAGACATCACAATTTTTTAAATGTGGAAAGAAGGCTTCCAAATTTTCAATTGAAAGAACGAATGTATAGGACAGGTTATATAAAAGAAGAAAATAAAAAACTAATGAGAGGAGACTTCCTTTACCAAAGTCCAAAATTTATGTTCAGGTCAGTACAGTTAAACTGGCTCAGGAATTTGAAAATACGTACTTTATTTAATAAATCTGATAGCATAATAGTATACGAAAAAAGATGTATAGTTGGACCTCTATCTTATATCATATACAAAAATAAATTCCTGATGGATCAAACAGTTAAAGCTCAAAATTAATATTTTTTTAAAACAGGAAGGTAAATATCTGTATGCCTTGGAGTGGGGGTATTCAGCTGAAAAAGACAGGAAACCAAAGCTAAAAAGGAAATAACAGTCTAACTAAAACTTAAAAAAAATCTTTAAATATATCAATAATTAAGTCAAGATTAGTTATAGAAGGGAGAAAATCATAATATATAAGGGCTACAACTGATTACTGTGCACCATATAGTAAATATAGTTAGAATTTCTATAAATTTATAAGGAAAAGATCAAAGATTCAATAGATAAATGAGCAAAGGATAAGCACTGGCAAATCACAAAAAGTCCAAATAGTAAAAACAAGCAAATAAAAACTCACTGAGTTTATCAATTAAAGAAACAATACTATGTAATTTTTCATCGTTCAGATTTGCACACATTAAAGAATGCTGAAAGGATGCTGGAAAATGAACCTTTTCATTTTGGATGATAATTTTGTAGTATCTCATAAAATTAAATATACACCTACCTAGTAGTCCCATTTTTGGGAAGCTATCCTATAAAAATAAAAGCACCAGTATGTATTGTAGGAGTGTTACGGTGAAAAAAGGGAAATAACTTAAAAGGCATCCACAATGGAATGGTTCATGAGTGGTACCATTTTGGTACATAAACATGTACTTGTATATGCAGCTATTAGAGGGAGGGAGGAATAAAAGGAGAGAAAGAGAGGGAGAAGGGAAATGTGATGTGTGATTTATTTAATAAATGTGATGGCACAATCAGGTATCCAATGTGAACAAAATGTATAGTTGGACTTCTATCTTACACAACATACAAAAATAAATTCCAGAGAAAGATGGGGAGAGGGAGGGAGTGGGAGGGAGAGATATCTGTAGCTACTGATTAGAAAGATATGTCAAGTGAGAAAGGCAATTACAAAGAAATGATGTGGCTTGACATTTCTACAGAAACGACTACAACAGACTTTCTGTAGGAGGATGGAAGAATATATATTATGTTCTTAACACTTGTTACCTGGGGAGAAAAAAAGGTTAAGTAAGGAAATGGCGAGGGGGGCGCCACAGTGTGTGTACACCATTCATTTTTCTTTATCTAGTTTTTCATTGTTCCAAAGTTTACAGACCCTTTTCAATCTTCTATTAGCACCTGATTTAAACTTTTGATTACAGAACAAGGTAATATCAAAGTATCAAAGCACACTTGGGGCAAAACTGTGGAACTAGTTAATGTAAGATATGGAGGCACAGTAAGTAATAACAAATTCTTTAATTTCTGACACAAAAACTGTTCTCAAAAGTTCGCATGACATATTTTGCATTTAATAGTTCCACAGCTTTTGAAAAGAACACAATTAACTTAGGGGATTTTCACCAAACCATAGACATAAATGTGAATGTCATCATCAAACTTAATGAAGTAGACAGACGGCTTAGCCACCACTTGATGGATGAAAATGCCGGTTCTCTTGGACCCATCATCTTTGGCGTGCTCCACCTGCTTGCCCACGAGGCTGTCAACCACTTCTCCAGGCTCCCGTTCTGCTGTAGGGAAATAGTAGTTGGAATCTGGAATGATGCGCAGGTCACCATCTTTGTAGTCATCCAGCAGAGTGTACATGTAAAGGACTGGATCTTTCTCGTAGGTGATGTAAAACCAAGTGTCCATCACCGGGGCTCTTGCCAGGACCATGCCTTTCCATTCATCTTTTGTACCGTGCTCACCCTCAAACACATGACCCACTGCCTTGCCAATCAGGGAATCTGCCAGGCGCGAATCAATGCGAGGAGTTGGCACTCTCTCAGGAAGGATCTCTAGCGCTAAAACTCTCTTATCTCGATGCAGTTCTAGTCCATACACACTATCTTTGTCATCATATTTGATGATGTAGAGAGTGGGCTTCACGGAAACCTGCTCGAGCACGGTGCCCTTCCACTGCTCCACAGGCTCGTTGCCTTCCTTCCAGCCGTGTTGAATGCGGCAGCCCACGATGTTTCTACGGGTGAGGAAAGTGGGCTTGCGCCGCTGCTTCCTGTGGGTGTGCCTTTTCTTCATCAGGTATGCTGACACGCCATCTACGCCCACCGGAGGCACAGTTGGGGGTGACATGTCTCAGGGCTTAAGGGGGCTTGGCAACTTTGCAACTTTCTAGATTAAGCTGACAAAAAGTCAACACTATCCAATATGAAATCTTTTCTCGTGATCTCCGAGTCCCTGGTCAGTTCTTCCTTCCCCAAATGCAAAGCTCTCCCCAAGGCTTGGCAGAAGCTCGCTAATTCTGATTGTGGACAGGGACAGCGGGGACCTCTTGACAGTATTCTCTCCCGCCCCGGAGAGGTGCCTGCATCAGTGGCAGATGCCGCAGGAGATGGCGGGCTCGCCTGTGCTGCCCCCGCCTTTCGCCCGCCCCGACTCCCAAACCCAAGTCCCCGAATTGACCACTTAGCTGTTACCGATGGTGCTGCGGCTGCGATACAGCGACGGAGAAGGGGACGACGGGAAAGGGATAGGAGGGATGGCTGCAGCGCCAAAGTCGCAGGCGGCGGCGTGTCTTTGACGAGTCCGCGCGGCCGCGGCTTCGCAATGCTGCTCTGCTCGGCCTAGCTCTGGCGCCAGGGTTTTTGCCGCTTCGGGAACCGGACCCCTCAGAGCCCGCCTGAGCCGCAGCCCCGCCCCCGCCATTCCGTCTTCCGCTCCGCCAGCTGCAGCAGGGCGGGTTCGGGCGCGCACTACGTTCCATCCACACAGTCATAGGCGCTCACTCCCTCTTTCCCTCACACGCCCCGCGACCGCTTCCCTCAAACTCTAGCCAGATTGGCTGACTCCCCTCCTCCTCTCTGGCCGCCTGTAGCCTGCCAACCTCCTCCACAGCCTCTCCATCTGCTTTCTATCTTCCAGGAATTCCTTACAAAGCCTTTAAAAAATATTACACTCACACACACACACACACACACACACACACACACACACACACACACACGAGTTTGTATATATAAATTATTTTCTTTCAGTTTAAGGATTGTAAGACCGGATATAAGAAAAAGTCCTGTACAGTCAACCATCTTGATCCAAGTTCCCCTTTATATTTTCTATCTGTTCACTCCTGGTAATGCTTTTTTAATTTTTTTTTCTGAATGTAAAACAAATGTACAGACACTTTGGAGATTTTCTGAAATTCAGTGAAACAAAAAATGAAACTAACCTTAATCTTACCATCTAGACTTGCGACAAAATGTTAATAGTTCTGATTTCCCTCTCACTAAACCTATGCTTATATTTTACAAAATTGTGAGCAGATTTCATATCTTTATAGCTTCTTTTTTCATACATCTAGTGAATAATTTTCAAGGTTATTAAATACTCTGAAAACATGATTTTTAATGATTCCGTAATGTTCCTTTATATAGATCATCCATTATTTATCTTAAATGGTCTATGACTGAATAAAACTAGTTTACCCTCGTAAATGGATGTAATGAGCCAGTATAAACCATATTTTCAAATAATATTTAATGACATGGAGATCTACATAAGAAATAAGAACAATGTATGAAAAAGTAGGATATTGAAACAAAATTGTGGCCATAATTTTGTAGAGACAGAAAAAATGAAAAGATTTTGTGGTATGTATTTTCTGTTTTTCTGATTATAAAAGTCCTGCATGCTCATATGGAAAATCTGAAAAACAGAAAAGAAAGTGTTCTTGATTTCACCTACTTCAAGTCACAGGACCGTTATGAAGGTTAAATGAGAATGTCTATAAATCTTTTATCCTTGTTACAAGATGACAGTAAAAACCAAAGAAGTCTAGGTCTATCATTCTCATTTCTCCAATCTTCATTGGTAAGAAAGGAAGGTCTCATATCATCATTGGGTAAAAAAAGGCCATTAATTCATCTGGAAATGTTGGAAAGCAAGGAAGAGGGTTGCAAGGTCGCAGTGCTGACTGCCTGCACATTTCATTACCTTCCAAGACAGGGACAGAAAATCCTAGTCCTCATACCACTTAATAGCTGATTCTGCAGAATATGTGCAGATCCTTCAGTTTCACATATTTCCGAGGCAAAGAATTTGGAGATGGGTTAACTCTCCAATACTATAATATAAGAAAATAATTCTAAGGAAGTAATTCCAAAGGAGCAAGAAAACTACATATATTAAAAGGTATCTGTTTAGAATGACATAGTGGTGTGTACATAGTCACACATATATACAATCTATACACTGAAAGTCAGAAGTTATGTCTAACTCTCATGTCATTATGTTCCACAGACAATGCCCTCCAAGGAATTCCCTAAACCAAGATGTGCTGTTATTTTCACTTAGAAGAGCTATTGAAAGTGAAGACCAGCCACCAGGAACACAAATGCAAACAGGGCAAACAATTCAGGCTCTTTGGTTATACACTTCAATGGAATTCTTGCTTACAATCCCACAAAACAGCCTGAGGAGACAAAGAATTTCTAATATCCTTTCTTCTCTAAAACTATGATTCTGATGTTTAAATCATTATCTAACATTATGGATTCAGTGGGCCTAACTATACTAAGATATAATGCTTACTTTGTATGCCTACCCACTAGACTATAAACTCATTCAAGAAAAGATTTTTATCTTGTATCTCAAGTGCCTTACAGAGAGTAGGTACTCAATAAGTATTTGTTAAATAAATAAGTAAGTGGTTTCAGCTGCTCTGCTCTAATCCAAAGAAATCCTCCAAAATGAAACAAGTAGTCTTATACAAGCCTCTGAAGACTGCAGTCCTGGAGATTTAAAATCTCCCATGGCAGCTTTATCCTTTCAAAGCACCCACACACTGATCCTGTGGATATGTGTCCATAAGTCTGAAAACAATTAGGAGAACACCATCAACTGCAACATAGACATACCTCAGAGATATTGTGGGTTCAATTACAGATCACCACAATAAAGTGAATATTGCAATAAAGTGAGTCACAATTTTTTTGTTTCTCAATGCATATTAATATTGTGTTTATATTACACTATAGTCTATTAAGTGTGCAATACAATTATGTTTAAAAATCTAAGGTATATACCTTAATTAAAAAACTTTATTGCTAAAAAATATTAACTGTCTTCTGGGCCTTTAAAAGTCACAGTCCTTTTGCTGGTAGAGGGTCTTACCACGATGTTGATGGCTGCTGACTGATCAGGGTGGTGGTTGCTGAAGGTTGAGGTAGGTGTGGCAATTTTTTTAAATAAGACAATGAAGTTTGCCACATTCATTGACTCTCCTTTCATGAACAATTTCTCTGTAGCATGCAATGCTGTTTGATAGCATTTTACCCACAGTAGAATTTCTTTCAAAATTGGAATCAATTTTCTTAAACCCCACCAATCCTTTATCAACTAACTTTACATACTATTCTAAATCTTTTGTTGTTATTTCAACAATCTTCATAGTATCTTCACCAAGAGTAAAATCCATCTCTAGAAACCACTTTCTTTGTTCACTCATAAAAAGCAAAACTTCATTCAAGTTTTATGTGAGTGTACCAATTCAGTCACATCTTCAGACTCCACTTCTAATTATAATTTTCTTGCTATTTTTACTGTATTTGTAGTTACTTTCTCCACTTAAGTCTTGAACTCCTAAAATCATCCATCAACTTCTTCCAAACTCCAGTTAACATTGCTATTTTGACCTCTTCCCATGAGTTATGAACTTTCTTAATGGCATCTAGAATGCTGATCCTCTCCAAAAGGTTTCTAATTTGCTTTGCCATGGTCTATCAGAAGAATCACTATCTATGGCAGCTAATGTATTTCTTAAATAAAAAGACTTGGGTGTCAAAATTAGTCCTTGATCCATGGGCTACATATTGATGCTATGTTAGCAGGCATGGTAACAATCTCATTGTATATATCCATCAGAGCTCTTGCATGACCAGGTATATTGTCAGTGAGCATTAATATATTTTTAAAGGTACTTTTTTTCACCTGAGCATTAGGTCTCAACAGTGGGCTTAAAATATTCAGTAAATCATGTTGTAAACAGATGTGCTATCATCTAGGCACTCTTGTTCCACTTATAGAGCACAGACAGAGAAATTTAATGTAATTCTTAAGGGCCCAAGAGTTTTCTGAATAGGAAATGAGCATTGGCTTCAACTTAAAGTCTTGAGCTGCATTAGCCTCTAACAAAAGAGTCAGTGTGTCCTTTAAATTTTGAAGCCAGGCATTAAGTTCTCCTCTCTAGTTATAAACATCTTAGAGGGCATCTTCTTCCAATATAAGATTGGTATGTCTACTTTGAAAATCTATTATTTAGTGTAGCCACCTTCAGTAATTATCTTAGCTAGATCTTCTGGATAGCTTACTGTAGCTTCTACATCAGCACTTGCTGCTTCATCTTGCACTTTGATGTTTTAGAGACAGCTTGTTTCCTTAAGTCTCATGAACCTACCTTTGCTAGCTTCAAATGTTTCTTCTGCACCTTCATCACCTCTCAAAGCCATCATAGAATTGGAGAAAGTTGGGGCCTTGCTCTGGATTAGGCTTTGGCTTACGGGAATGTTGTGGCTGATTTTATCTATCTAGAACACTAAAACTTTCTCAGTATAGGAAAGAAGGCTGCTTCAATTTCTTGTCATTTGTGTGTTCACTGGAGTAGTACTTTTAATTGTCTTGAATAACTTTCTCTTTCCATTTACAATGTGGCTGTTTGTCTCAAGAGGCCTACCTTTTGGCCTATCTTGGCTTTTGACTTGCCTTCCCCACTAAGTTTAATTATTTCCAGCTTTTGATTTAAAATGAGAGATGTATCTCTTCCTTTCACTTGAAAACTTAGAAGCCATTGTAGGGTTATGAATTGGCCTATTTGATATTGTTTTGTCTCATGAAATAGGGAGACCCAAGGAGAGGGAGAGAGACAGGAGTGGTCAGTTGGCAAAGCAGTCAGAACACACACAACATTTACTAAGTTTGTCATCTTATAAGGGTGTTGCTTGTGGTGCCCCAAAACAATTACAATAATAACATCAAAGATTACTGATGACAGATCACCATAACAGATAGAATAATAATGAAAAAAGTTTAAAATGTTGCAAGAATTACCAAATATGACACAGTAACATGAAGTGAGCAAATACGATTAGAAGAATAGCACCAAAAGACTTGCTTGACACATGGCTGCCAAAAACACAATAAATGTGAAGCACAATAAAACAAGGTATGCCTGTATGTGGATAATTATAACATTTACCCGAAAGGGTCGCTGTAAAGGTTAAACGAGAAAATGCAGGTAAATTTCTTAGCACTCAAACTCCATACATCCTTGGTGTCAGTGAGGTCCAGTGGTAAGATAAGCCTCCACAGCCTCTTGGAGACAATGAGATGGTATGAGTCAGTACCCAATTTTCATTATGAAAGTACTGGCAGATCTAAGAAGGGAGTTAAACCTCTATCCATCCTAGCCATATGCAATGAGGCAGTGTGGGTCAGTGCTCCACTTTTGTAAAGGTAGTGCCAAGAGATCCCACAAAGAAGCTAAACATGTGGCCTCACCTGACCCTCAAGCTATGTAACAAGGGGACTATCTAATAAAGGAAAGTTAAATAGAACAGAGTATCATAATATCAAAAATGACAAGGATGCAATGAAAATCAAAAGGAACAAAATCACAACTTGAATGAGACAAGACACTTATAATGCCAAAACCAAGATAAATCAAAATTAAAATTATCTGAAATAAATTTTAAAGTTATCTAAAGCATTAAAGTGGTTTAAGGCACAATTTTGTAGTATCTTGAAACAAATGGAAAAAAGTAGAAAACCTAAGCAAATAAATATAAGTAAAAACCAAATGGAAAATTCAGAATTGAAAAATGAAATAACGAAAATAAAAATCTCCTGGGATGGAATCAGTGTAAGACTGGAGATAAAAGAAGACATAGTCAACAAACTTGATGTTAGAAAAATAGAATTTACTCCATATGAACAAAAGAGAGAAAACAGATAGATAAAAAGAACAGTCTCAAGAAACTGTAAGATAATAACTAAAGAGCTAACATTTACAATTGCTTTAAGGAAAGTGAAATTCTTAGGTATAGGTCTATCAAAGTGTGTACAAGATTTGTGTACTGAAAATTTAAAATATTAATGCCAGAAATTTAATAAGATCTAAATAAACTGAGCGACACACTGTGTTCACAGATTGGAAGATTCAACATGATAAAGATGTTAAATCTCCCTAAATTGATCTATAAGTTTAAGGCAATTTCTATGAGAATTCAAAGTTTTTCATAGAAATACACAGGATTCTTCTTAAATTTATATAGAAATGCTACAATATCTAAAACAATTTTGAAATAGAAATATATAGTAGAAAGAATCATTCTACCTGATAGCTACATAGCTACAGTAACCAAGAAAGTGTGATGTTAAAGAAAAACAGACACATAAATCAATGACACAGAAAAGGGAATCCAGAAATTGAATTACATAAGTATGTCCAACTGATTTTTTACAGATGTTCAAAAGCAACTCAATGGTGAAAAGATAGCCTTTTCAAGAAATAGTGCTGGGGGGGTTGGACATCTCAAGGTCTGAATGCACACATATACACACAGATGCACACAAAGGATCTACACCTAAACCTCTTATCTTATTCAAAAAATAACTTGAAATGAAAAATTGACTAAAATGTAAAATTTAAAGCTATAAAAATGTTTACAGAAAACATAGGAGGGAATCTCTGGGACATAGTACCAGCTGAAGATTTCTTATTCCTCACACCAAAAGCAGGATTCCTCATGGGAACAATTGATAAATTGAACTTCATTAATTTTTTTAAAAAGTATGCTGTATGAAAATCTCTGTTAGGAGGATGAATGGACAGGCCACATAAAGGGAGAAAATATTTGCAAATCATATATCTAAAAAAAAACTTTGTTCTTGAAAATATAAAGAACTCTGAAAACTCAATGGTAAAATAGCCAAAAATCCAATTAGAAAATGGTGAAAGATGTGAACAAATATTCCACAAAAAGGATATACAACCAGTAAACAAGCACATGGAGAAATCATTAGCCGTTAGGAAAATATAAATTATGCCATAATAAGGTATCACTACACACTTATTAGAATAGTTAAAATTAAAAAAGAAAAATAGTGAACATGCCAAATGCTGGCCAGGATGCAGAGAAACTGGTTCTCTCTTACACTGATGGTTGGAATGTAAAATGATGTATCCTCTCTGTAAAAGACTTGTCAGGTTCTACAAAAATAAACATGAAATAAACATGAAATATATAACCTACAATCATACTCTTAGACATGTATCTTAGAGAAATAAAAATGTATGTTTATATAAAAACATGTGTGTGGATGATCATAGAATCTTTATTCATAATTCATAAAATCTAGAAATAAACCACATGTCCTCAAATGGGGTATGACTGAAAAAAGAAAAAACAATACATTCATAGCATGGAATACCACTCAGCAATAAAAAGGAACAAGCTATTGACATAAGTGAAATTCTGTATTTGTATTGAAGAGAATTATGCTGAGTTTTAAAAAGTCAATCTCAAAAGTTACATATTATATTATTATTTTCACATAGCATTCTTAAAATGACAAAATTCTATTTTAACGGCTCCCGTGGATTAGGGAGCTGGGGTGGGAGGGAGGCAACTGTAGTTAAAAATGGGTGATATGAGGAATCTTTGTGACAGAACTCTTTTCATCTTGACTTCAGTGTTTGCCGCACTAGCTTACACATGTGATAAAACTGCATAGTATTAAATACACACACATGAGTTCATATATAACTGATGAAATCTCCATAAGTTTGATAACTTTATCAATGTCACCTTCCTGTTGTGATTTTTTACTATAGTAATACCAGATGTTTTCCAGTGGAGTCAGTTGGGGCAAAAAGTACAGAGAATTAGTCCCCCCAAATTTTTTTTAAAAGAAAAAGGTGAAACTGTAGTATATAATAGATAAGAAGTTATTACATATATATATGTATATATATATGTATATATATATATATATAAATGACAATGTGCAGAAAATTATATAATATGATAGTATTTCTTATTAATGTAAATAATAACAAATGCTATTTTATGTATAAGAAAAAATAAGTATGCAACTTTGGACAAGTCATTGAATCTCTGCTTCCATTTCATCAGACAAAAAAATAAGACAGTTGGACTAATTCATCTGTAAAGTCTTTTCTTGCTTCAAACCTCTATGGATCAATGAAAATGAAAAGCTGGAAAATAAAACTGGGTTTAGGAAATGAATTTGAGATGTCATTATCCAGTTAGCCAGAGCATGTAAATTTTTATCAGGAGAAAATGCACTAGGTAAGCTGAGAGCAAAGGGACAGAGCACTCTAAAATCAACAGATCAAGAATTTTGTTTTCTGGGCAGAAGACCTAAACAAGCAATTCTCCAAGGAAGACATACAAATGATCAAAAAGCACATGAAAAAATGCTCAATATCACTAATTATCAGAGAAATGCAAATCAAAACTACAATGAGGTATCACCTCACACCAGTCAGAATGGCCGTCATTCAAAAATCCAAAAATGACAAATGCTGGAGAGGCTGTGGAGAAAGGGGAACCCTCCTACACTGCTGGTGGGAATGCAGTTTGGTGCAGCCACTATGGAAAATAGTGTGGAGATTCCTCAAAAGACTAGGAATCGACTTACCGTATGACCCAGGAATCCCACTCCTGGGCTTGTATCCAGAAGGAAATCTACTTCAGGATGACACCTGCACTCCAATGTTCATAGCAGCACTATTTACAATAGCCAAAACACGGAAACAGCCTAAATGTCCATCAACAGGTGACTGGATAAAGAAGAATTGGTATATTTATACAATGGTATACTACTCAGCCATAAAAACCGACAACACAATGCCATTTGCAGCAACATGGATGCTCCTGGAGAATGTCATTCTAAGTGAAGTAAGCCAGAAAGAGAAAGAAAAATACGATATGAGATCGCTCCTATGTGGAATCTAAAGAGTCATGGACAGAGAATACAGACTTGTGGTTACCAGAGGGGTAGAGGGTGGTTAGGGATAGACTGGGATTTCAAAATTGTAGAATAGATAAACAAGATAACACTGTATAGCACAGGGAAATATACACAAAATGTTATAAATCACAGAGAAAAAAATGTGACAATGAGTGTGTATATGTCCATGAATGACTGAAAAATTGTGGTGGACACTGGAATTTGACACAACATTGTAAAATGATTATAAATCAATAAAAAATGTCAAAAAAAAGAATTTTGTTTTCTCTCAGGAACTGTAGAGAGATTTGTGGTGCTGCTAAATTGCCTGTGAAAATCTAATCTTATCATGATATTTTGGCATGACTGATAGTGAGAGTTGATGAGAAGAGTGAAATTGTGAATTGGTCAGTTCAATATACCCTGAATGAAAGCTTTGGCTTTGATTATCAATGGCATTGGTTTAGGATTTGACTATGTTGATCCAAATATCAAAGATTTCCTCTAAATACTGGATTGAAGATGGAGATCAGTGATTAAAAGTCAAATAAATTTTATGTTAATTAGATCCCTAAATATAGTTATTGATATTTTTTCTTATTTTTACAAAAATAGCTTTTTTTAAATAATCAAGGTATTATAAAAAATTGATGACCAGAGATAAAACTCCTTAACATTATGGAGAATAATAAACTGACCTAAAATATGTTTTTTTTTTAAATAAGTTACAGTCAGTTTACAATGCTGTGCCAATTTCTGGTGTACAGCACAATTTTTTAGTCATACATGAATATACATATATTCATTTTCATATTTGTTTTCACCATGAGCTACTACAAGATCTTGAACATATTTCCCTCCGCTATGCAGTATAAACTTATTTGTCTATTCTATATATACCTGTCTGTATCTACAAATTTCCAACCCCCTTCGATCCTGGCAACCACAAGTTTGTATTCTATGTCTGTGAGTATGTTTCTGTTTTATATTTAAGCTCATTTGTCTTACTTATTTTTTTTAGATTCCACATATGAATGATATCACATGGTATTTTTCTTACAGTTTCAGTCTTACTTCACTTAGAATGACATTCTCTGGGGCCAACTATGTTGCTGCAAATTGCATTATGTTGTTATTTTTATGGCTCAGTACTATTCCATTGTATAAATATACTACAACTTCCTTATCTAGTCATCTGTTGATGGACATTTAGGTTGTTTCCATGTATTACCTATTGTAAACACTGCTGCTATGAACATTGGGGTGCATGTATCTTTTCAAATTAGAGTTCTCTATAGATATATGCCCAGGAGTGGTGTTGCTGGATCATAAGGTAAGTCTAATTTTTATTTTTTGAGGAATCTCTGTACTGTTTTCCATAATGGCTGAACCAAACTACATTCCCACCAACAGTGTAGGAGAGTTCCTCTTTCTCCACACCTTCTCCAGCATTTATCATTTGTGGACATTTTAATGATGGCCATTCTGACTGGTGTGAGGTGATACCTTATTGTAGTTTTGATTTGCATTTCTCTGATAATTAGTGATATTGAGCATTTTTTCATGTGCCTATTGATCATTTGTATTTCTTCCTTGGAGAATTGCTTATTTAGGTCTTCTGCCCATTTTTGGATTGGATTGTTTGTTTTCTTCTTCTTATGTCATATGAGCTGCTTATATATTCTGGAAATCAAGCCTTTATCAGTTTCATCATTTGCAAAAATTTTCTCCCATTCCATAGATTGTCATTTTGTTTTACTTATGTTTCCTTTGCTGTGCAGAAGCTTGTAAGTTTTGTTAGGTACTGTATATAAGTATTTTTATTGAACTATAGTCAGTTTACACTGTTGTAGCAAGTTCTGGTGTACAGCATAATGCTTCAATCATACATGAACGTACATATATTTGTTTTCATATTCTTTTTCACCATAAGTTACTATATGATATTGAATATAGTTTTCTGTACTATAGCATATAAATTTGAGTATCAATTTTTTATGTATTAGTATCTCTAACTCTCAAGCTTCCAATATAATCCTTCCCACCCCTTCCCTCCTGGTAACCTTAAGTTTGTTTTCTATGTTTGTGAATCTGTTTCTGTTTGGTAAATATGTTTATTTTAAATTCCAATATAAGTGATATCATATAGTATTTTTCTTTCTCTTTTTGGCTTATAGAAGTTAAAATGACAATCTCCAGGTCCATTAATGTGGCTGCAAGTGACATTTTTTTTTATATTTTATAGCTGAGTAGTATTGCATTATATAAAGAGCATTTTTAGATGTGCCCATTGGCCATTTGTATATCTTTACTGGAGAATTGTTTGTAGCTCTTCTGCCCTTTTTTGGATTGTGTTTTTTTTTCATAGAAAGTAGTATGAGCTGTTTATATATTCTGGAAATTAAGCCCTTGTCAGTCTCACCTTTGCAAATATTTTCTCCCACTCTGTAGGTTGTCTTTTTGTTTTTCTTATGGTTTTCTTTGTTGTGAAAAAGCTCATAAGTTTAATTAGGTACCATTTGTTTATTTTTGCTTTTATTTCTATGTCCAGGGTAGACTGCTCTGGGAGAACATTGCTGAGATTTATGCCAGATAATATTTTGCCGAAGTTTTCTTCTAAGAGGTTTATAATTTGTTGACTTATGTTTAAGTCTTTAAGCCATTTTGAATTTGTGTGTATGTATGTGTGTGTATGGTGTGAGGGAATGTTTTAAATTCATTGATTTACATGGAGCTGTCCAGTTACTCCAACATCATTTGCTGAAGGGGCTGTCATTACTCCATTGTATGTTCTTGCCTCCTTTGTCAAAGATTAATTGATGAAATGTTTGTGGGTTCATTTCTGGACTCTCTATTCTGTTCCATTGATCCATGTGTATATCTTTGTACCAATACCATGCTGTTTTGATTACTGTATTTCTGTTGTTTTGTCAGATGTCTGGGAGGGTTAGTACTCCAGCTTCATTCTTTTTCTTCAATATTACTTTGGAATTTCCAGATCTTTTTTGATTCCATATAAATTTTGGGATTAATTGTTCTAGTCCTGTGAAAAATGTCCTAAGTAAATTGATAGTGATTGCATTAAATCTGTAGATTGATTTTGGTGGTATGGCCATTTTAATAACATTCTTCCAATCCAAGAACATGGGATACCTTTCCATTTCTTTAAATCATTTTTAGTTTCCTTAGTTAATATTTTGTTGTTCTCCACATATAAGTCTTTCACTTCCTTGGTCAGATTTATTCCTATATATTTTATTTTTTAGATGCAATCTTAAAAGTGATAGTTTCTTTACATTCCTTTTGTGATATTTCATTGTTAGTGTAAAGAAATGCAACTGGTTTCTGTATGTTAATCTTGTACCCTGCTATATTGCCAGATTCTTTTGTCAGTTTTTGTGTGGAGCCTTTAGGGTTTTCTATATATAGGATCATGCCATTCACATATAATGACAATTTTACCTCTTCTCTTCCAATTTGAATCCCTTATATTTATTTTTCTTGTCTAATTGCTATGACTAGGACTTCCAATACTGTATTGAATAGAAGAGGTGATAGTGGTCATTCTTGTCTTCTTCCAGATTTAAGCAGGAAAAATTTCGCTTTTCACTGTTGAGTATTATGTTGACTGTAGGTTTGTCGTAAGTAACTTTTGTTATATTTACATACGTTCCCTCTATACCCACTTTGGTTAATTTTTTTTTAGCAGAAATGGGTGTTGAACTTTATCAAATGCTTTTTCTGCATCTATTTAGAGGCTCATGCAATTTTTGTCCTTTCTCTTGTTGATATGGTGTATCATGTTGATTGACTTGTGGATGTTGAGCCATCCTTGTGTCTCCTGGATGAACCTAGCTTCATCATCATGTATAAATTTTGTTATGTGCTGTTGGATTCTGTTTGCTAATATTTTGTTTGGATTTTTACATCTATATTCATCAATTATATTGGCTTATATTGTTCTTTTTTTGTAGTTTCCTTGTCTGGTTTTGGTATCAGGGTGATGGTGGCTTTATAGAATGAGTTTGGGAGTATTTCCTCTTCTTCTATCTTTTCAAAGAGTTTGAGAAAAACCAGAATGAGCTCTTCTTTGTATGTTTGATAGAATTCTCCAGTAAAGCCATCTGATCCTGGACTTCTGTTTGCAGAGATTTTTTATTGCTGATTCTTTATCATTTCTTCTGATTGATCTATTCAAATGATCTAATTCTTCTTGATTCAGTTTTGGTGGGCTGTATGTTTCTAGAAACTTGTCCATTTTTTCTAAGTTGTCCAATTTATTGCCATATAATTGCTCATAGTATTCTCTTATGACATTTTGTATTTCTATGGTGTTGGTTGTAATCTTTCTATTTTAATTTCTTATTTTATTTGTGTCTTATCATTTTTATTCTTGGTGAGTCTGTCTATGGGTTTGTCAATTTTGTTTACTCTTTCAGAAAATCAGCCCTTGGTTTGATTGATTTTTTTTCTGTTGATTTCTATAAATCTCCATTTTATTTATTTCCTCCCTGATCTTTATTATTTCTTTGCTTCTGCTTACTTTAGGTTTTGCTTGTTCTTCTTTTTCTGATTCTTATAAGTGGAAAGTTAGATTGTTTATTTGAGATTGTTCTTCTTTTTGAGGAAGGCTTGCATCACTATGAAATTCCCTCTTTGGACAGTTTTTGCTGCAACCCATAGATTTTGTGTGGTTGTATTTTTATTGGCATTTGTCTCAAACTATTTTTTAAAAATTTCTTCTTTGATTTCATCCTCACCCTAGTTTTTTTAGTAGCATTTTTCTAGTCTCCATGCTGCCATTTTCCTCTCATTTGTTTTTCTGTGGTTGAATTCTTGTTTCATAACATTGTGAACAGAGACGGTGCTTGGAATAATTTCTATCCTTTTAAATATATTGAGGCTTCTGTTGCGCCCAAGTATGTGGTCTATCCTAGAGGATGTAATTTCCTGAAAATATCAACAAAATCCAACTGTTCTATTATGTCATTTAGAATCTCAATTGTTTTATTGATTTTCTGTCTGGAAGACTTTTCCAATGATGTTTTTGGGGTTTTTTAATCTTCTACTATTATTTTATTCCTATCAATTTCTCCCTTTATATCTGCTAGTATTTATTTTATTTATTTAGATGTTCCCATATTGGGTGCATATATGTTAACGTGTATAATACCCTCATCTTGCACTGCTACTTTGGTCATTATATAGCGTCTTTTTTTCTGTTTTTTATGTTCTTTGTTTTAATGTCTATTTCATCTGATGTGAGTATTGCTACTCCAACTTTCTTGTCATTTCCATTTGGATGAAATATATTCTTCCATATTCCCGCTTTCAATCTATGACTGTTCTTCACACTAAACTGGATTTCTTGTAGGCAGCATATTGTAGGCTTTTGTTGTATTATCCTGTCTTGCCATTCTATGTCTTTTGATTGGAGCATTTAGATCATTGACATTACAGCAATTATTGATAGATGTTTTTGTTGCCAATGTGAACTTTGTTTTCACTTGATTTGATATTTCTTCTTTGTTCCTTTCTTTTCCCTTGTGTTATTTCTTTTTGTAATTTGATAATTTTCTTTTGTATTAGGTTAGTTTCTCTTTGGTTTTTCTAACTCTATTGTATGCTTTTGATTAATTGTTTCCCTGTTTTGCAAGTATGTTTATCCCTTATGTATCTTTGCTTTGGACTGGTATTCATGTAGGCCCAAATACATCCTAATAAATAGGAAAGGGAAAAAAAAAGAAGAAAGAGAAAAAAATCTACATTTTTTTGCTCCCCAATTCCACCTTCTATGAATTTGATGTCCTTTTTTCCTTTCTTTCTTTTTTCTTTTTCTTTACATCTGCACGTTTATTCTTTTGCAGCTCATTGTAGTTATTGCATTTCCAACCATGGTTTTCCTGTTTCTACAACCTCCTTTTTGTTTTCTATTTAGAGTAGACCTTTAATATTTCTTTTAGTATAGTTTCAGGATTTCGGACTTCATTTAGTGCTGCTTGTCTGTGAATTTCTTTTTCTCTCAACTACTCTAAAAGATAATCTTGCCAGATAGACTATTGTAGGTTGCAGCTTTTTCTCATTGAGGCCTTTAAAAAAAAATCTTGCCACTCCTTTCTGGCCAGCAGTGCTTGGGTAGAGAAGTCAGCCAAAATCCTTATGGTGGTTCCCTTGGAACTAACAATTTTTATTTTTTCCTTGTTTCCTTTAGAATCCTTTCTTATCATTAGCTTTGTCCATCTTAATTATAATATGTCTTGGTATAGGTCTGTTTTGGTTTTTCTTGTTTGGGGCCCTCTGTGCTTCTTGTTTTTATTATTTTGTTTGTTTGTTTGTTTTTCTTGAAAGAATGCACGGGGTTTTTTATTGATTTATAATCATTTTACAATGTTGTGTCAAATTCCAGTGTACAGCACAATTTTTTAATTATACATGAACATATATATATTGTCACATTTCTTTCTCTGTAAACTACCATAAGAACCTGTATATATTTCCCTCTGCTATACAGTATAACTTTGTTTATATATTCTACTATTTTGCAATCCCAGTCTGTCTCTTCCCACCCTCTGCCCCCATGGCAACCACAAGTATGTATTCTATATCTATGAGTCTATTTCTTTTCTGAATTTATGCTTTTTTTTCTTTAGATTCCACATGAGTGATATCATATGGCATTCTGCTTTCTCTTTCTGGCATACTTCACTTAGAATCACATTCTCCAGGAGCATCCATGTTGTTGAAAATGGCGTTATGTTGCCGGTTTTCATGGCTGAGTAGTATTCCAATGTATAAATATACCACTTCTTCTTTATCCAGTCATCTGTTGATGGACATTTAGGCTGTTTCCATGTCTTGGCTATTGTAAATAATGTTGCTATGAACATTGGGGTGCAGGTGTCATCCTGAAGTAGATTTCCTTCTGGATATAAGCCCAGGAGCGGGATTCCTGGGTCATATGGGAAGTTTATTCCTAGTCTTTTGAGGAATCTCCATACTGTTTTCCAGAGTGGCTGTACCAAACTTCATTCCCACACACAGTGAAGGAGGGTACCCTTTTCTCCACAGCCTCTGCAGGACTTGTCATTTGTGGACTTTTGAATGATGGCCATTCTGACTGGTGTGAGGTGATGCCTCATTGTAGTTTTGATTTGCATTTCTCTGACAATTAGTGATATTGAGCATTTTTTCATGTGTCTACTGATCATTTGTATGTCTTCCTTGGAGAACTACTTGTTTAGGTCTTCTGTCCAATTTTAGATTGGGTTGTTCATTGTTTTCTTATTGAGTTGTAGAAGCTGCTTATATATTCTGGAGATCAAGCCTTTGTCGGTTTCATTTGCAAAAATTTTCTCCCATTACGTAGGTTGTCTTCTTGTTTTACTTATGGTTTCCTTTGCTGTGTAGAAGCTTGTAAGTTTCATTAAGTCCCATTTGTTTATTCTTGCTTTTAGTTCTTCCAGAAGAATATTTTTGAGAAATTTGTCAGATAATATTTTGCCTATACTTTCCTCTAAAAGTTTTATTGTACCTTGTCTTTTGTTTAAATCTTTGATCCATCTTGAGTTGATTTTTGTGTATGGTGTAAGGGAGTTTTCTAGCATCACTGTTTTACATGCTGCTGTCCAGTTTTCCCAACACCATTTGCTAAAGAGACTGTCTTTATTCCACTGTATATTCTTGCCACCTTTGTTGAAGATTAGCTGACAAAATTTGTGGGTTCATTTCTGTCTATTCTGTTCCATTGGTCTATATCTCTGTTTCTGTACCAATATCATTCTGTCTTGATGACTGTAGCTCTATAGTATTATCTGAAGTCAGGGAGACACTCCACACTCCACACTCTTTTTTTCTCTTCAGTAATTCTTTGGCAATTCTAGGTCTTTGATATTTCCATATAAATTTTATTATGATTTGCTTTAGTTCTGTGAAATATATCCTGGGTACTTTGATAGGGAATGCATTAAATCTATAGATTGCCTTGGGCAGTATGAGCATTTTCACAATATTGATTCTTCCAATCCAAGAGTATTGGATATGTTTCCAGGTTTTTAAAGCCTTCTTTAATTTCCATCATCAATGGTTAATAGTTTTCTGTGTATAATTTTTTCACCTCCTTGGTTACATTTATTCTGAAGTATTTTATTAATTTGCGAGCTATTTTAAGGGGGATTGTTTCTTTACTTTCTTATTCTGTTGATTCATCGTTAGTGTAAAGAAATGAAACTGATTTTTGAACATTAATCTTGTCACCTGCTACCTTACTGAATTCTTTAATCAGGTCTAGTAGTTGCTGTGTGGACCTTTTAAGCTTTTGTATATGTAGTAACATGTCATTGTCATATAGTGACACTTTTACATCTTCTTTTCCAATTTGCATCCCTTTTATGTCTCTCTCTTTCCTGATTGCTGTGGATAGGACTTCCAGGAATATGTTGAATAGCAGTGGTGATAGTGGACATGCTTGTCTTGTCCCAGATTTTAGTGGGAAGCTTTTGAGTTTTTCACCATTGAGTACTATGCTGGCTGTAGGTATGTCATATATACCTTTTATGATGTTGAGGTATGTTCCTTCTATATCCACTTTGACGAGAGTTTTTATCATAAATGGGTGTTGAATTTTACCAAATGATTTTTCTGCATCTATTGAGAGAATCATGAGATTTTTGTCCATTCTGTTGTTGATATGATGTATTACATTGATTGATTTGCATATGTTGAACCACCCTTGGGTCTCTGGGATGAACCCCACTTGGTCATGGTGTATAATCATTTTTATGTGTTGTTGGATTCTATTTGCTAATATTTTGGTGAGGATTTTGGCCTCTACGTTCATCAGAGTTATTGGCCTATAATTCTGTTTTTTGGTAGTATCTTTGCCTAGTTTTGGTATCAGGGTGATGGTGGCTTCATAGAACGAGTCTAGGAGTATTCCCTCCTTTTCAATCGTCTGGAAGAGTTTGAGAAAGACCGATATGAGTTCTTCTTTGTATGTTTGGTAGAATTCCCTGGTGAAGCCGTCTGGTCCTGGACTTTTATTTGTAGGGAGGTTTTTAATTGCTATTTCTATTTCATTTCTAGTGATCGATTTGTTCAATTCATCAGTTTCTTCTTGATTCAGTCTTGGTGGACAGTATGTTTCCAGAAACTTGTCTATCTCTTCTAGGTTGTCCATTTTGTTTCCATATAGTTTTTCATACTATTCTCGTATGATATTCTGTATTTCTATTTAATTTGTTGTAATTTCTTCATTTTCCTTTCTTAATTTGCTAATTTGTGCTCTCTCATTTTTCTTCTAGTGAGTTATGCCAGAGGTTTGTCGTTTTTATTTACTTTTTCAAATACCAGCTTTTGGATTGGTTGGTTTTTTTTTTCGTCTTGTTAATCTCTATTGTGATTATTTCCTCCCTAAACTTTATAATTTCCTTCCTTCTGCTGCCATTTGGGGCTTTTTGTTCTTCTTTTCTAATTCATTTATCTGGTGTGTTAAATTGTTTATTTGAGATTGTTCTTCTTTTTTGAGGAAGGCCTATGTAGCTTTAAACTTCCCTCTTAGCACTGCCTTTGCTGTGTCCCATAGGTTTTGAGTGGTTGTGATTTTATTGTCTTTTGTCTCAAGGCATTTTTTAATTTCAGCTTTGATTTCCTCACTGACCCATTGTTTTTTTAATAGCATATTGTTTAGTCTCCATGCTTTCCTTTAGTTCTCCTTTGTTTCTCTGTTGTTGATTCCTAGTTTCATGGTATTGTGGTCAGTAAAGATGCTTGAGATAATTTGTATTTTCTTAAAATTGTTGAGGCTTCTTTTGTGCCCAAGTACATGATCAATCCTGGAAAATGTTCCATGTTCACCTGAAAAGAATGTATATCTTATTTTTTGGAGGTGTAATGTTCTGAAAATATCCACCAAATCTAATTTTTCTATTTAATTTCTCTGTTACCTTATTATTTTTCTGTTTGGAAGATCTGCCTCGTGATGTTAATGCAGTGTCAAAATCTCCAACTATGATTGTATTCCCATCAATATCCCCCTTCATCTCTGTTAGTAATTGTTTTATGTACTTAGGTGCTCCTATATTTGGTGCATATATATTAATGAGTGTAAAACCCTCATCTTGTATCACTCCTTTAATCATTATAAAATGTCCTTCTTTATCTTTCTTTATGGCCTTTGTTTTAAAGTCTGTTTTGTCTGAAATCAGTACTGCAACACCTGCTTTTTTGGCTTTTCCATTTGCATGGAATATCCTTTTCCATCCTTTCACTGTCATTCTATATGTGTCCTTTTCCCTAAAGTGGGTCTCTTGTATGAAGCGTATGGAAGGTTCTTGCTTTATTATCCAGTCTGCCACTCTAGGTCTTTTGAGTGTAGCATTTATTCCATTAACATTTACAGAAATGAATGATTGATGTGTGTTTATTGCCATTTTGAATTTATCTTTGCAGCTGATCTGGCATTTCCTCTTTGTTCCTTTCTTCTTCCTTTTGTGGTTTGGTACTTTTCCTTTGTGTTATCATGGATTTTATTTAGTTTTTGTGACTGCCTTGTAATTTTGGCTTGTGGTTACTCTTTTTTGTAAATCTATTAGCCCATTACTATAACTGTTTTTATTAAACTGATAGTAACATGATCTCAAACCCATCCTACCAAGAAAAATTTTAAAAAAGAAAGAAAAGAACATTCTACATTTCCCTGCCTCCCTCTCCCACTCTTAATGATGTGTATATCTTCTTTTATAATTTTGTGTTTTTTTCATTTGTAATTCATGAGTTATCACCTTTCCAGTTGTGAGTTTCTCATTTCTGTAGCATCCTGCTGCTTTTCTATTTAGAATAGACCTTTCAATATTTCTTTTAGCATGGGTTTAGTGTTTCTAAACTCCTGCAGCTTTTTCTTGTCTGTGAAATTCTTTATGTCTCATTGTATCCTAAAAGATAGCCATGCTATATAAAGTATTCCGGGCTGCATCTTTTTTTTCATTCAGAACTTTGAATGTATCTTGCCACTCCCTTCTGTCCTGTAGTGTTTGTGTAGAGAAATCAGCCAAGAGCTTTATGGGGGTTCCTTTGTAACTTACTTTTTGTTTTTCTCTTGCTGCCTTTAGGATCATTTGTTTATCCTTGACTCTGGCCATCTTGATTATGATATGTCTTTCTGTGTGTCTGCTTGGGTTTTTCCTGTTTGGGACACTCTGAGCTTCCTGTACTTGGATATCTGATTCCTTCTTTAAGTTTGGAACAATTTCAGTCATGATTTCTTCAAAACCTTTTCAATCCCCTTTGATCTTTCTTCCCCTTCTGGGACCCCTATTATGCGACAATTGACATGCTTTATATTATCCCATAGGTCCCTTATGCTATTTTCATTTGTTTTTATTTGTTTATCTTACAGCTGTTCTGATTGGATGCTTTCTATTGTCCTGTCTTCTAGGTCACTAATTCCTCCTTCTGTATAATCTAGTCATCTTTGCACAGCTTTCAGATCATTCCTCATCTCAGTCAATGAGTTTACCCATTCTACTTGGCTCTTCTTTATAGCTTCAATTTCATTTTTGACATTTTTTTAATCTCTAAACACTATCTCTTTTAGTTCCTTCACCACTTTGATCACTCCTTTTTTGAAATCTTGATCTAGTAAGGTATCAATGTCTATTTCATTCATCATTCTTTCAGGGGATTTCTCTTTTTTTTTATTGGGAATGGTTTCTCTGCTTCTTCATCTTGCTCATATCTCTCTGGCAGTGTGGTTTGTGGAGTATCAGTTATGTATTGTGGTCCTTAAGGAGTTTATCTATCTAATGCCTATGTAGGAATAAGACTTAGGGAAAAAGAAAAAAAAGAGAGTGAGAGAGAAACAATTTTCAAAGAAGGGAGAAAAAAGGTTTGAAAACAGTGTATAATGAATAAGTGAAGAGCAAGTTGAAGCAGAATAGCAATTGGGTTGAGACATCCTTCTAAACCCTTTGAAAAAAGGGGGGGATGAAAAGATGTATTTGAAACCTGTTTATAATCAATAACAGGACACTAAAACCCAAGAGAAATAAAAATGAATGAAGAGTAAAAATTAAGAGGGTAATAGAAAATAGAACATGTAAAAACAGAATTAAAAAATAAGAAGGGGGTCCTGTGTTCTCCTGGAGACTGTGTGCTTTCAATGTGAAGTCTTTCTATCTTTGTCCTGTTTTGGAAGCTCAGCTTGCTGTTTCCAGAGGCCCTCCATTGGCGCCTTCGTCTGTGATGTTCCCAGTGCATGTCGGCAGACAGATCGCGCCTCCTCCCAACACTGGGTTAGGTGTAGCTCTCCTTTGCTGTGGGCCGGCTGGTAACTGCCCCTCCCGATGCCGCAGTCAGATGTTGCAGACTGGCCAGGTTGGAAGGCAGGTCACGCCCCCTCTCAGCACTGTGATCAGGGTTTGCTTTCCTGCCTGAAATGTGGGGGGCTGCCTTCCTTCTCCTAGTGCCTGTTGCTCTGCTGCTCTGTGACACTGCATGCTCCACCTCGAGTTGGCTCTCCACAGGTGGCCTCCAGGAAGCCTGAGGAACAGCCTTGTCCCTGGGCCAGAACACAGCTCCTTGTTTGTCTTGGCAGAACAAGTTCTCTGAGGGACCAGGACGGAAGGATCCTATCTGCCTCGGGTTGTAGACAAGTCTCCATCTGGCCTTTGAGGCTGCTAAGCCCTTAGGTGTGGATGCAGGTTTTGCCCCCATCCGTGCCTGGGTGCTAAGCGCCAGAGGATATGGTGGCTGTGTGTGAGCCCCGCCTCTCTTCCTCCAGAAACTTTCTGTGGGTTTTCAGAGATGGGGGTATGCACCCTTCCCCTCAGGGCACATCAGCCATGTTGTTTTACGGAGGGCCCAGGTTGTTCTGCCCTGTGCACCCACAGCCACAGCACGCAGCCTCCCAGCAGTCCCCTGGGGCAGCCTCAGTGCAGCCGCCCCCATTTTCCACCCAGTTCGGGCAGCCTGGCCATGCCCCCAGCTGCCGGCCCTCGTCTTGGGCTGGGTGTCGCAGAGACCCTCTGTGCCCTTTTAACTTAGTTCTGTCGGTCAAGGGCTGCTCTGTACAAATCCAAGCCTCGGAAGCTCCTCCTCCATCCTGCTGGCCTCTCGGTTGGAGAAGGGAGACCCAGCAATTGAGTACCAGTCTTCCTTTGCTGCTCCCTCCCCGTGGGACCTGTCTTGCTCTGCTTTGCCTTTTCTTCTTTCTTTTTTCCTTTTCTCCTACCAGATTTTCAGTGTCTCTATCTTTTGATGAAGGCGATGTTCTGTCAGAGTTCTGCAGGTGCTCTGGTTGGCTGAGTGGGTCTGTGGATGTGAGTCTTGTTGCATTTGTGGCAGAGGGTGAACTACGAGCGTCCTTCTACTCTGCCATCTTCTCTCTTCCTCCCCTCTGTGCTTCTTGTAATTGGATATTTGATTCCTTCTTTAGGTTTGGAAAGTGTTCAGTCATGATTTATTCAAGTATCTTTTCAATCCCATTTTCTCTTTCTCTTCTTTCTGGGACCCCTATTATGTGTAGGTTGGCATGCTGTATAATATCACTTAGGTCATTTATATTGCTTTGATTGATTTTTACTTGCTTTTCTGTCTGTTGTTGATTGGGTGACTTTTGCTATCCTGCCTTCTAAGTCACCTATTCATTCATCTACATTATCTAATCTGCTTTGACAGCCTTTAGCTCTGCTTGCATCTCAGCCATTGAGTTTTCTGTTTTTAATTGGCTCCTCTTTATAGTTTCTATTTCCTTTTTATAGTATTCTCTGTCTCCATTCATAGTCTTTCATATTTCCTTTATGATTTTATCACTCCCTTTCATGTTTTAGTAGATTGTTGAGGTCTATCTCATTGATCATTCTTTTAGGCATCTTCTTTCATTATTTAATTGGAAGTGGTTTCTCTGCTTCTTCCTTTTACTTATATTTCTCTGAATCTATGGATTTAGATTTATAATTTATCTACTGTTGTCTTGAAGGGCTGTTTTTTTAATATTTGCTTTTATTTAAAGTGGGAACATTCCTCTGTAGACTGTGTGCATCTAATAGTTTTTTTTTGCAAGGGCTATTCTTACTCTGGATGGTTGCCAAATCATTCTTCCTTGTGTGTTGTTTTTTATCCCTTTGTTTGGGAGTGTGGTTGGTATTGTGGTGATCAGAGCCTGCCCTTATTGTTTTTGCTGAGCAAGGTCTCCTTTTTTGTTCTTTGGTTGTCACAGCCTTGACTGCAGCTAGGTCTGCTCCACTTTTGCCAGAATGGAGGCTTCTAGACCCATTCTGAGCTATAGTGTGTCATAGGCAATGTTGGATCACTTTAGCTGGGAAGAAGGGTCTCTGAATTTATCTCTGCAGGTGATGTCCACTGGGAATTTCCCTCTCGGGTGTTGTCTGTCACTGGTTATGCATGCTCACAAGGTACTTTTTCTTGATGCTTCCTTTGCCCCTGCCTTAGCTGCCACTCACTCTGGTGTCCCCCAGGTTCTGGTCCCCTGGAACCACCAGTGCAAATACAACAGTGTCAGGCACTAGGACCCACCATAGTGAGTCTGCAGTCACACACATGAATCTGTCATTTTCTGCACTGTCAGCACAGACACCAGCCTTGCCTCCACATATGGTACAGTACCCTGGTCTGTTGTAAGTACTGGTACTCACCCCCTATATGAGCCAGAACTCTGCTCACTACCTTTTTGTCCCAGTGGTGTGTGTCCACAAAGGGTCCAGAGAGAGTAAATACTCTTTCTTCCTGCCTGTGTCTATAAGCAAATCTCAGTCCAGCCTGTGAAGTTGCAGGGATAATGGGTATGGATTCAGCTTTCAGCCCCACCTCCACATAGCAGCAATGGCTATAACTGAGCTACACCTCTCTTCTTGTGAGAACATACCACCAGTGTAGCCAAGTGGAGACAAGGGCTATGGTGAGACTGTGTTGCTTTCCTCCTCCATATATACACTAGGAGTTGTGCTTTTTTATGGAGGTCCTGAGCTGTTATTTACCATACACACCTCCAGCAAGAGCTCACACCACCTTCCAGCCCCCTGAGGCTGCCTCTCTGCAGTGGACCCCAGTTCTCTACCTGGGCTCCTCACTGATCTCTGGCAGCCAGACTTGGCTTGTCCCTGCTGGCTCATGTCTAGGGCCAGGAATGGGGACCCTTTGTGGTGGTTTCCCTTAGTTCTGTCTGCCAAGATACTGCTACTTTCTCCTCTGAGCCTCAGAAGTTCTGCTTCTGTTTCTGCTGACTTCCAGGCTGGAGAGGGTGTATCCCAGTGTGAGGGTGCCTTTCTCCTATGACAATCCCTTTCTGCAGGTCTTGCACCAATTTTTTTCTTTTTTATTATTATTTTTCTTTTTTTCTCTTACTAGACTTTATGAGAATCCTGTATTTCAAAGTAAGGGACACTCTGCCAGAGTTCAGTAGGTATTCTGTGGGATTCAATGGGTTTGCAGATATAATTCTTGGTATATTTGTGGGAAAGGACAATATATGAGTCTCTCTCCTCCAACATCTTGGCAGATCCCCCATGACATTAATTTTAAAATATCAATTTTCTGTTGTTCTCCATTGAAACAAAGCACGGATATAATGTTAGTGAAACTTTAATTGGATGTAACTAAACTGAAAACTTCCTAAATGATCATCAAAGAGTTGTTTCCCAATCTCACAGCTGAAATATGAAACTTTTGGTGATGCTTTTTGAGAATGGAGACTGTGTAAGAGAAGGGAGACACAAGCTACTTTTGAGAAATTCAAATACACATAAAATGTAAATATAAAAGAAAAGGAAAAACAAAACAAAACAAAACCTCACCACCCAAACATATGTCTTCCAGGAGATATGGCAATGATGTAGTTCCATATTATATAGAACTCCATGCTAGACTACCCCTAGGGAAGCAAAATTATAACACATGTACATGCTTGGGAAAGGGACAATCTTAAAAATTAAAAAACAAAAAACAAAAAACAATTGAATGTCAGTCTTCTATTTCCTCAAAGGAATATTCTGACCAAAGAAATACCAATAAAAATACATTGGTATTTACCCCTGTTTACAGAAATTAACAGTGCTGATATTCATACCTGTCCACTAAGACATACACTTCACCCTCAAGAACTTTTTCAAAGTCCATGGAATATCAGCTGAAAGGAGGTCTGGTTTGGAGCCAGTTTTGGGTGGAGACAAAGATCATGCCTTGAGGCAGTGGATGTCTAACTTTCAGTAGATATTAGACTTTGCTGGAATGTTTGCAAAATAAGCATACTGCAAGTCCCATCTTCCAGAAACTCTAATTCAGAAGGCCAGTGATTAATTCTATAACCAAACTTGTTTCACAAGTTCCCCAGATCTTCACTTTGAGAAACAGTACAATAAAACCACTTGAATCAATTTCCCTATGTTTCTGTTCCTGAAGGATTTGATGTGTAAAAATCATTTCCTTTAGCTGGAAGATTCATATTTAGCTCATATCAATCATTGAATTTAACTATTTCATATTTTCCATATACTTAGAAAGTCATAATTATTTAATAACTAAAACCATATGTGTAGTAATAATGAGGCAACTTGGGCATTATAACTTGACATTACAACTTGGGCAATATCCTTTTATGGAAAAACACCATTCTCTTAATTTTCAATGGATTAGAATGATTTTCTTTATGATATGAACACATATCATAAAATGTTAAAAGTTGCATTTTTTAAACCGAGAGATTTAATGAACACCAAAATATGAAAGAAAAATAACAGGACATGCGATTTCTAATTCATCATCCCTCAGTCTGTCTGTACTAGAACAGCTAAACTCATCATTACCACTGTACTTAGTCACCATCTCTTTGTGTAAATTCCAAATTCTTTGCTCAGTTTATCAAGCCTAAGATAACAATCAAGCTTCTCCTTTCTTTGCCCATTCCAATGATGGCCCACTCTCTATTTCTGGTAAAGCACCCATTCATCTTTTTCTTTATAGCCCATGTCCTTATTTAAACAAGAAATTAGCAGCATCAACTTTAAACCACTCCCATTTCAGTCTCTTGGTCAACAGTATAAACTGTTGCAAAAAGTCTAGACAATGACAATGATATTGGATTTGACTTAAAGGAATCACTGGTGACTCTTACGAAAACAGAAAACTTGTACATTCATTTTTTTAACATTTTTATTGATTTATAATCATTTTACAATGTTGTGTCAAATTCCAGTGTAGAGTACATTTTTCACTTATACATGAACATATATACATATTCATTGTCACATTTTTTCTCTGCGAGCTGCCATAAGATCTTGTATGTATTTCCCTGTGCTATACAGTATAATCTTGTTTATCTGTTCTACATTTTAAAATACCAGTCTATCCCTTTCCACCCCTTGCCCCTTTGGCTACCATAAGTTTGTATTCTATGTCTATGAGTCTGTTTCTGTTTCTGTTTCTGTTTTGTATTTATTTATATATTTATTTATGTATTTATTTATTTATTTTTTAGATTCCATATATGAGCAATCTCATATGGTATTTTTCTTTCTCTTTCTGGCTTATTTCACTTAGAATGACATGCTCCAGGAGCATCCATGTTGCTGCAAATGGCGTTATGTTGTCGGCTTTTATGGCTGAATACTATTCCATTGTAAAAATATACCACCTCTTCTTTATCCAGTCATCTGTTGATGGACATTTAGGCTGCTTCCATGTCTTGGCTATTGCAAATAGTGCATTTTTAAATGGCCTTAAATTAGGAAATGTATACCAATTAGTTTGTAAACATTCCATAGAATACATTTCTATCACACTAATGGGATCAGCTAGAATGAAATCCTCCTCTGAATGAACTTGAAAAAAACAGGATAATTGTGTCAACACTCTTGACTGTTTTAAAATTGTAAACATATGACTAAAAAAAATGTTTAGTGAAGGCTAGTCAAGTTGATCCCAAAGTTAAGCAGAACTGAGTTACCACCAAAACACACATTTTCAAAGTTCAAGCCTTTGCAGATTTCCCTGTTTTACTGAAAATGAGGCACAGCCATCCAACCCAATAGGAAATATTAGCAGTGTGGGAAGTTGTAGATTAGTAAGGCTAAAGTATTATTCTCTCATTTCTTTTTTAAGATTCATCTTTGTTGAGGTATAATTGACAAATAAAATTAGACATATTTAAACTGTGAAACTTGATGTTTTTATATGTGTATACATTGTGAAGTAACCACAATCAAGCTAATTAACATATGTATCACCTCATATAGTTACTATTTTTGTGTGTGTGTGGTGAGACCACTTAAGATCTACCTGTTAGCAAATTTCAAATATACAACACAGTATCGTTAACTATAGTCACTATAGTAGATATCTAGAACTTATACATCTTGCGTAACTGACATTTTGTACACTTTGACCAACATTTCATCATTTTTCCCAGTCCCAAACCCTGGCAACCACAATTCTACTCTGCTACTATGAGTTTGAATATTTTAGGTTCTATGTAAACCTAACATCATGCAATATTTGTCTTTCTGTGGCTGGATTATTTCACTTACCAAAATGTCCTCCAGGTTTACCTATGTTGTCATGTGTGTCAAGATTTCAATCTTTTTTTAAGGTTGCTACTATTCCATTTTGCATGTGTGTGTGTGTGTATGTGCCATATTTTCTTTATTCATTCATCTTTTGATAGACTCTTAGGTTGTTTCCCTATCTTGACTGATATGAATAATGCTGCAATGAATATGAGAGTGTAGCTATATCTTCCAGATATTTAGTTCATTTCTTTAAATATATACCCCAAAGTGGAACTGTTGGATCATGTGGTAGTTCTATTTTTAATTTTGTGGGAAACTTCCATACTAGTTTCCATAATGGCTGTACCAATTTACAGTACCACCAACAGTGTACAAGGGTTCCCTTTTCTCTATATCCTTGCTGACAAATATCTATTGTTTTTTGAAAATAGCCATTCTAACAGGAGTGCCATGCTATTTCATTGTGGTTTTAATTTGTATTTCCCAAATGAATAGTGATGTTGAGCACATTTTCATATACTTGGCCTTTTGTAGATGTTCTTTAGTGAAATGTCTGTTCGGGTCATTTGACCATATTTTATACAAGTTGTTCATTTTTTAAAATCTGAGTTATAATTTTCTTATGTGTTTTGAATATAATTTGCTTATCATATATATGGTTTGAAAATATTTTCCTCATTCTGTAGATTGCCTTTTAATTCTATTGATTGTTTCCTTTGCTATTGAGAACTTTTTTTACTTGATGCAATCTCACTTTTCTTTTTTGCTTTCATTGCATATGATATTGGTTTCATATTTTGCAACATCGTTGCCAAGACCAATATCAGTGATCTTTTACCCTATGTTTTCTTCTAGTAATTCACTGTTTCAGGTGTTACGCTTAAGTCTGTAATCAATTTTGAGTTGATTTTTGTATATGTTGTGAGATGAGCCCATATTTCATTCTTCTGCATGTGGATATCCAGCTTTCCCAGCATCACGTGTTGAAAAGATTATCCTTTGCTCATTGTGTGTTTTGGGCGCCCTTGTTAAGGATCAGTAAGCTGTGAATAAACAAATTTATTTCTGGGCTCTATATTGTGTTCCATTGATCTATATGTCTATTTTAACACCAACATCATACTGTTTTGATATTTGTAGTTTTGTAATTGTAACTCATTTCTTAAAACACCTTTTCATATAGGCAAAATAAAGCCTTCTAAAGATTTGAGTCAGCTTTCTTGGCTACCTTTCTTTGCCCACGTTTCTTGTCCTAAAAATGTAGAACTTTAAGTGTTTGCTAGGTTCACCTAATGGGTCAGCTACAAATTTGGACTTATTTCCAGTAAGGAGTTAAACTTCTGATTGCAAATGAGAGCTAGCAACTGATTACAAATAATTCAGTGCTGCTGTTTTCATCTCTTTAGAAGTCATTTTCCCAATCCAGCAGTTAAAAATGTCTTACTACTTTTTAATGAATTTACTTAACAACTGGCATTTGCCTATGGGGAAGTCTCTAATTGTTATCAGCTTGAAGTAATAGAGATGACCTCATTTATTTTTCCTGCTTAGCAACACAAGTCTTAGCTACTAATTAAAATAGTGTCATAGGAAACCCTCTTCTTGTGCCATATGAGAAATGGTGGTTTATTTATATATTGTCTTCTTGTGAGAAGTTTAAAAACAATGGAAGAAATTAAAAGTTGTTAAAAATACTGAGGAAGTGATATAAAACTTTTGCAAGAAATAATTTCAGTTTGATGTTGAATATAGACAAGGATGATTTTGAGTTTTTAAATGCTCAAATTATGGACAAAAGTTTATGAAACTGAATACTTTAACAGTGCAATATAGATAACAAAATGGCTGTGTTTGTTTGCAAAAGGGCCATATAACTTGAAATTATAGAGAAACCATGCTCATAGGAGAGTAGTTGAGAGATTTTACACAAAGTGCTCAAATAGTTGTAATGGGAACTCATTATTCTGTTTAAAGTTGGCTCTCCAACAATACCGTGTAATCCAATTCTTTTGTTTATACCATGAGTCTAATATGTATATGATCTAAAGATCTAATAGTGTCAAGAATATGAAAGAAAGTTCAGAGGAAAAAAGAGTATTTGTATCAGCAGCAAATACTGTAGGCATAAAAATTTGTAGCACCATAATATAAAATCCACATGGATTATGCACAAATGTGACAAATTAGGAAAATGCACTGTAGCTATACTACAGGATAGTGCAGTATGTGTGTGATTTCCAACACTCTCTTTTGCCAATGTGCAGAAAGAGTAAATTCCCCTTGTTCACATATCTTAAGCAAAGAAAAGTGAGAGAAAATTGGAAAATAGTAGGAGCTTTTCACCTGCTTCTTGCAGCCTATTGTTTC
Organism: Vicugna pacos; assembly: GCF_048564905.1. Lineage (NCBI taxonomy): Eukaryota > Metazoa > Chordata > Mammalia > Artiodactyla > Camelidae > Vicugna > Vicugna pacos. Next base: position 1,629,352 of record NW_027328746.1, on the reverse strand, counting down.
GTTTTCCCTTGATTACTATTATTGACTTTAAATAACATGTTGCTCTGTTTAGTGTATGCCTGCCTGCTTCCTTTCAATGAAGGCTAGAACTTGAAAGTTTAGGAAATCCAAACAAAACTAAACAAAGCAAATAAATCCCTCTGCATGTATTTTGAGTGACTTAAAACTGTCACAATGCTATATAAATCAAAAATGAATCCAAAATTCTTAAAAATATTTTTTGAGCCCAGAACAGCCCTTTCAAAAATCAGGAAACTAAAGGCATTTTCTGAATTTTAAGTTAGGAATAGTTGTGACTAAAAATGTGTGTAGGGAAACACTTTTGCATTCCTAAAAAATTAGTTATTTTCTTTTTTTAAGCATGTGTTTTCAAAATTTGTAGATACTGACAGGCATATGCAGAATAGATAAACAAGATTATACTTTATAGTACAGGGAAATATATACAAGATCTTGTGGTAGCTCACAGGGAAAAAATGTGACAATGAATATATATATATATATATGTTCATGTATAACTGAAAAATTGTGCTTTACACTGGAATTTGACACAACATTGTAAAATGACTATAATGCAATAAAAAATGTTTAAAAAAAGAATGTGTTTTAAAAGCAGCCTAGAGTTAACACAAATTAAGCCAATATTAATTTATTTGGAAATTTGGTTCATCTACTATGGCATCAAAACTGAGAAAACTTACATATGAACTTTTATATTGCTTTGAAAAAGACATTAATATGAAAGTCGATGTTCTTTTATAGTTTCACTTTGCCAACAATTATAAGAATAAGATTTTCTAAAACATGCATTCTTTGCTCTATAAAGGTGTCAAAGATGAACAAATCTAGACTAGTTAAAATGGTAAGGACAGATTATTTCCAGTTTTATTATGATATAATTGACATAAAGCACTATACAAATTTAAGGTGTAGAACATAATGACTTGACTTTCATATATCATGAAATGATTATCACAATAAGTTTAGTTAACATCCACCATCTCTATAGATACAAAAAAAAAGAAAGTTAAGAAAAAATGTTTTTTTCTTGTGATGAGAATTCTTGGAATCTACTCTCTTAACAACTTTCAAATATCACGTACAGCACTGTTAACTATAGGCATCATGTTGTACATTACATCCTAAGTACTTATTTATCTTATAACTGGAAGTTTGTGCCTTTTGATAATATTTATCCAATTCCTACACCCCTCATTGCCGCATTCTGTTAACCACAAACCTGATCTATTTTTCTATGAATTCATACCTATGACACATACATTCATCTGTAAATGAACACTTAAGTTATTTCCACATCTTGGCTATTACAAATAATGCTGTTATGAACATGGAGGTGCAGATATCTCTTTGACATTGTGATTTTATTTCCTTCAGATATATTCCCAGAAGTGGAATAGCTGGATAATATGGCAGTCTTATTTTTTAATTTTTTTAAAAAACCTCGATACTATTTTCCATTATGACTATACCAATTTATAATTCCACTCACAGTGCACTAGAATTTCCTGTTCTCCACATACTTGCCAGGATTTATTATTTTCTTTTTTAATGATAGTCATTTTAACAGAAGAGAGGGTATATCTCATTGTGACTTTTATTTGTGTTTCCCTAATTATCATTGATGTTGAACACCTTTCATGTGTCTATTGGCCATTTATATATTTTCTTTTGAAGATATGTCTATTCAGGTTCTTTGCCTGTTGTTTAGGTGATTTATTTATTTATTTTTGCTATTGATTTGTATGAGTTATTTATATGTTTAGAATATTAAGCCCTTATCAGATACATGCTTTGCAAAAGTTTTCTTATTTCATAGGTTGTCTTGCATTTTATTGAAAATATATTTTGCTGTTCAGAAGCTTTTTACTGTGATGTGGTCCCATGTGTTTATTTTTTACTTTGTTGCTTGTGCTTTAAGAGTTATTTCAAAAAAAAATCACTGCCAGGACCCATATCAAGGAAATTTTTCTTCTGTTTTCATCTACAATTTGTATGGTTTCCTACCTTATATTTAAAGCTTTAGTCCATTTCAAGTTAATTTTTGTGACTGATATAAGATAGAGGCATAGTTTTATTTTCTACAGTGAGTATACAATTTTCCCAGCACCATTTATATGATGCTGTCTTTTAAATTATGAATATAGTATTGCAATAAATAAAAGATTTCACTGTGAACTAAACAACTTTAATTTGTACAGAGGTAACAGGGTATTTTTAAAGGAGAGGGGAAATAGGAAGGGGGTTGAGAAGAGGCTTAATAGAGGCAGGAAAATTTAAAATTTCATAGAAGAAAATAAAGGAGTGTGTTGGTCCATGTGAAATCTACTTGGACGTGTTAACTGGTGCTTATTGAAGTTAGACTCCTACCCTCATACACAGATTTGTAGACAGGTCTTCCATCTTAAGGCGATGGCTGGAAAAACAGAATATTCTGTTGGAAGCTTATTGTTTTCTCAAGTAGGCACTTTAAGAAGGACTAGAGTCATCTTAGAGATGTCACTTTGAGCTGTTAGAGACTTGAGCTGTATATATATTGTATATACATTATATATATTAATATTATATATATATATATATATATATATATATATATATATATATATATATATATATATATATTCAAGTTTTATAGACCAAGCTTGTGGTTTAGTTGAGAAGAGGGCTTAGAAGAGCCTGGGTAAGGTTTGTTTAAAGAAGGGATTTTTGTCAAAGCTCTTGTAGGTAAATATATATTTCATATGAATAGCTTTTACACCAGCAAGCTTACTTCAATTTGGTAAATTACTTCAAGTGATTGACATTCCCTTGTGCCTTAGCTTTTATGGGGACTGAGCATTAAACCAAACAGAGTCCTTGCTCTCAAGGAGCTCATATTCTAGTGAAGGAGCAGGCTGGCAAGCAAATAAATAAGTAAATATATAATGTAATATCAGATTATAATAAGTATGAAAAATATGGGGGTAAGGGAAAACAGAAATATGTGATGTGAGTAGTCAATATTACAAAGGAGAGTAAAAATTACATTTGAAATGAATGGAGCCTGTCATAGGAAGATCTGGTGGAAATGCATCCCAGGTGATTAGAACAGTGAATGCAGAAGCTCTGAAGCTGGTATGAACTTGGTGTTTTAGACAACAGAAAGGCCAGACTGGTTGGAATAAACTGAGCAAGAGGAAGGACATTATAACCTATAATCTGGAGCAATCAAGCACCAGATCATAGAGGGCCTTGTAGGCTTGTCCATGTGTGTCAAATGAAATAAACCCACACACAACACATATGTCAAATTAATCCATACTGACAACCAAGATTTGTTGTCTGAGATGATGGACATGAGGGAGTCCATCCTCCCACATGGTGGTTTGATATGAAACTTTGTTCAGTATTAAATCACAACAAATTGATCCACTCGGATTATCTCTCTTAGGGAGGTGAACTCAGGAAATACAGAATAACAGACAATGAGCTATGTATATACTACGGACAATAATGAACTGTTGTAACTCTCATTCTTAAGAAAGCATAGTCTTAGAACAATTTTAGCCCAAGTTGACTAAATGGCTGTTAAAATGTTTGCAAGACAGATTAGTTTTCTGGGTAGTTTAACAATAAATCCTTTTCACTGAAGGTAATCTGGGAAATCATATGTATGCTTTGTGATTTTAAATGGCCTAAAACTAGCCACCTCTTATGGTTTACTAGTCCTCTATTCTTTATTTTATGTGTATATGCTTCTTTGTTATTTATTAAGATAAAAATTATGGTCTCCAAGACTTTCAATTTCTTTCTGTTTGCCCAATATAATGCTTTGATTAGGCAGCTGCAGAAGTCTGGCGGAAATGAGACCTCCAGCAGATTTAAAGTTCCTTTGTATTATCAAATAGACTATAAATAAAAAGATAGGTGAGTAGTTAATTACCTTAGAAATCTTGTGCTGAACACTGGAATTTGACACAACATTGTAAAATGATTATAAATCAATAAAAAAATGTTTAAAAAAAGGAAAAAAAAAGAAATCTTCCCAGGCGATGAATATCAAATGACTGAAGTAAGAGCAGTTTTAATTGATCTGAAAGAATTTTGATATAAGCCAGAGGTAGTATTCTGAAAGTATTTCAAAGAAGGAACAGTGGCTCTCTGGGACCCGCAAGTTCTTTGGAAGGAGAGTGCGAACGACAGAGTGGGCAAGCTCCGAGGGGGTATGGATGTAGAGGGGGAGAGAGAGAGAGAGAGCAGACAGTGTTGGCTGTGGCGGCAGCGCTGGGGAAAAGTGGTTTCCGCCCAGAGCAACACGGAGGGGAGCTTGAGATCACGACTTACCACATTAAGCACTCTACTAAGTACCGCCCACTTGGCGAGGACTTCTGTCTCCTGGGCGAATCTTGTCAAGCAAGCTGGGATCTATGATTGGAAAGGTGACCAAGTCCAAAGAGGAGAAAGATGCTTCTAAGGATAAGGAAATTCATGACTTGGAAAGAAAAAAATGATTTCATTAAGATAATGTAACTGCTGAGACGAGGCTAAGACAGTGGAGAAGTAGGATCCCATAGCTCACCTTCTCCCACAGATACACCAAGACTCACATCCAAAGACTTACTCAGCCAACCAGAGCACCTGCAGAACTCCGACAGAATATTGTCCCCTTCAAGAGACAAAGACACCAAGAATCTGTTTTATTACTACATAGGCACTAGATAGATAAATAAATGAACTCCTTTAAGGACCACAATAGATAACTGATACTCCATATGCCACAGTGCCAGAGAGATATGAGCAAGAAGAAGAAGCAGAAAAACCATTCCCAATTAAAAGAACAAGAGAAATCCCCTAAAAGAATGATCAATGAAATAGACATCAATAGCTTACTTCATCAAGGTGTCCAAAAAGGATTGATCAAAGTATTGAAGGAACTAAAAGAGATAGTGTTTAGAGATATAAAATGTCAAAAATGAAATCGAAGCTCTAAAGAAGAGCCAAGTAGAACTGGTGAACTTACTGGCTGAGAAGAGAACGGATATAAAGGCTATGCAAAGCAGACTAGAAAATGCAGAGGAACAAATCAGTGACCTAGAAGACAGGATAACAGGAAGCACCCAATCAGAACAACTGCAAGATAAACAAATAAAAACAAATGAAAGCAAAATAAGGGACCTATAGGATGCTATAAAGCATGCCAATCTTTGCATAATAGGGGTCCCAGAAGGGGAAGAAAGATCAAAGGGGATTGAAAAGGTTTTTGAAGAAATCATGACTGAAAATTTCCCAAAATTAAAGAAGGAATCAGATATTCAAGTACAGGGAGTTCAAAGGGTCCCAAACAGGAAGAACCCAAACAGACCCACACCAAGACATATCATAATCAAGATGGCCAGAATCAAGGATAAACAAATGATCCTAAAGGCAGCAAGAGAAAAGCAAAGAGTGAGTTACAAGGGAATTCCCATAAGGCTCTCAGCTGATTTCTCTACACAAACACTACAGGACAGAAGGGAGTGCAAGATATATTCAAAGTATGAATGAAAAAAAGATGCAGCCTAGGATACTTGACACAGCAAGGCTATCCTTTAGGATAGAAGGAGAGATAAAGAATTTCACACACAAGCAAAAACTTAAAGAGTTTACCAACAATAATCCATGCTAAAAGAAATATTGAAAGGGCTATTCTAAATATAAAAGCAGCAGGATGTTACAGAAATCAGATACTCACAACTGGAAAGGTGATAACTCAAGAATTACAAATAAAATAAACACAAAATTGTAAAAGAAGACATACACATCATTAAGAGTGGGAGAGGGAAGCAAGAGAATATAGAGTATTTTTTTTCTTTCTTTTTAAAATATTTTCTTTTTGGTAGGATGGTTTCGAGATATAGTAATGGGCTAATAGACTCACAGAAAAGGGTAACCAAAAACCAAAAACTCACAGGGGAGTCACAAAAACTAAAGTCCATGATAATACAAAGGATAATTGCCAAACCACAAAAGGAAGAAGAAAGGAACAAAGAGGAAATAACAAATCAACTGCAAAGGGAAATTCAAAATGGCAATAAACACACATCAATCATTAATTACTGTAAATGTTAATGGACTAAATGCTCCAGTCAAAAGACATAGAGTGGCAGACTGGATAATAAAGCAAGAACCTTCAATATGCTGCATACAAGAGACCTGCTTTAGGGAGAAGGACATATATAGATTGAGAGTGAAAGGATGGAAAAGAATATTCCATGCAAATGGAAAAGCCAAAAAAGCAGGTGTTGCAGTTGATTTCAGACAAAACAGACTTTAAAGCAAAGGCCATAAAGAAAGATAAAAAGGACATTTTATAATGATTAAAGGAGTGACACAAGATGAGGATATTACACACATTAATATATATACACCCAATATAGGAACACCTAAGTATATAAAACAATAACAAACAGAGATAAAGGGGGATATTGATGGGGATACAATCATAGTTGGAGATTTTAACACTGCATTAACATCACTAGACAGATCTTCTAGTCTGAAAATAAATAAGGCAACAGAGAAACTAAATAATACAATAGAAAAATGAGATTTGGTGGATATTTTCAGAGCATCACACCCCAAAAAAGAGGATATACAGTTTTTTCAAGTGCACATGGAACATTTTCAAAGATTGATCATGTACTTCGGCAGAAAAGAAATCTCAACAATTTTAAGAAGATAGAAATTATCTCAAGCATCTTTACTGACCACAATGCCATGAAACTAGAAATCAACAACAGAGAAACAAAGGAGAAAAAAAGGAAAGCATAGAGATTAAACAATATGCTATTAAAAAAAAACAATGGGACAATGAAGAAATCAAAGCTGAAATTAAAAAACACCTTGAGACAAATGAAAATGGAAGTACAATCACACAAAATTTATGGGACACAGCAAAGGCAGTGCTTAGAGGGAAGTTTATAGCGATACAGGCCTTCCTCAAAAAGGAAGAACAATCTCAAATAAACAATTTAACCCACCAGCTGAAAGACTAGAAAAAGAAGAAAAAACCCCAAAAGGCAGCAGAAGGAAGGAAATTATAAAGATTAGGGAGGAAATAAATTAAATTGAGATTAAAAAAAATTTAAAAATCAATCAAACGAAAAGGTATTTTTTTAAAAAAAGTAAATAAAATCGACAAGCCTCTTGCCAAACTCACAAAGAAGAAAAAAGAGAGAGCATAAATTAGCAAAATGAGAGAGGAAAATGGAGAAATTACAACAAATAAAATAGAAATACAGAATATCATACTAGAGTAGTATGAAAAACTATATGGAAACAAACTGTATAACCTAGAGGAGATGGACAAGTTTCTGCAAACATACTGTCTACCAAGACTGAATAAAGAATAAACTGACCACTTGAACATATCAATCACTAGAAATGAAATCGAAATAGCAATTAAAAACCTCCCTACAAATAAAAGTCCAGGACCAGATGGCTTCAACAGTGAATTCTACCAAACATACAAAGAAGAACTCATACCAGTCCTTTTCATACTATTCCAGAAGATTGAAAAGGAAGGCATACTCCCAAACTCATTCTATGAAGCCACCATCACCCTGATACCAAAACCAGGCAAAGACACTACCAAAGAAGAGAATTATAGGCCAATAACTCTAATGAACATAGACACCAAAATACTCACCAAAATATTAGCAAATAGAATCCACCAACACATAAAAAAGATTATACATTATGACCAAGTGGGATTCATCCCAGGGACACAAGGATGGTTCAACATATGGAAATCAAACAATGTCATACATCACATCAACAAGAGAAAGGACAAAAATCACATGATCATCTCAATAGATGCAGAAAAGGCATTTGATAAAATCAACACCCATTTATGATAAAAATTCTCAGCAAAGTGGGTATAGAGGGAACAAATCTCAACATCAGAAAAGCTGTATGTGACAAACCTACAGCCAGCACAGTACTCAATGGTGAAAAACTCAAAAGCTTCCCACTAAAATCTGGGACAAGACAAGGATGCCCACTATCACCACTGTTATTCAATATATTCCTGGAAGTGCTAGGCACAGCAATCAGGCAAGAGAAAGAAATAAAATGTCATCCAAATTGGAAAAGAAGAGAGAAAACTGTCACTATATGCCGACATGTTCCTATATATAGAAAACCCTACAAGGTCCACACAAAAACTACTAGAGCTGATCCAAGAATTCAGCATGGTAGCAGGTTACAAGATTAACGTTCAAAAATCAGTTGCATTTGTTTACACTATGAATCAACAGAAAAAGAAAGTAAAGAAACAATCCCCTTTGAAATAGCACCCAAAGTAATAAAATATCTAGGAATATATCTAAACAAGGAAGTGAAAGAATTATACACAGAAAACTATAAACCCATTGAAGAAGGAAATTAAAGAAGACTTTAAAAAATGGAAAGATATCCCATGCTCTTGGAATGGAAGAATCAATATTTTAAAATGGTCACACTGCCCAAGGCAATCTATAGTTTTAATGCAATCCCTATGAAATTAACCAGGGCATATTTCACAGAACTAGAACAAATCATAATAAAACTTATATGGAACCATCAAAGACCTAGAATTGCCAAAGCATTAGTGAAGAGAAAGGAAATAGGCTGGAGGAATAACTCTCCCAGACTTCAGACAATACTGTAGCGTCACCGTCATCAAGACAGCATGATATTTGTACAAAAACAGACTTATACACCAAGGGAACAGAGTAGAGAGCCCAACTTCTGGTCAACTAATCTTTGACAAAGGATGCAAGAATATACAATGGAATAAAGACAGTCTCTTTAGCAAATGATGTTGGGAAAACTGGAGAGCAGTATGTAAATCAGTGAAGCTAGAACACTCCCTTACACCATACACAAACATAAACTGAAATTGGTCAAAGACTTAAACATAAGACAATATACAATAAACCTCCTAGAAGAAAATATAGGCAAAATATTATCTGACATACATCTCAAGAATGTTCTCTTTGATAAGTCTTCTCAAGCTATAGAAATTAAAGCAAGAATAAACAAATGGGACCTAGTTAAACATACAAGCTTCTGCACAGCAAAGGAAACCATAAGTAAAACAAAAAGACAACCTACGGAATGGGAGAAAATTTTTGCAAATGAAACCAACAAAGGCTTGATCTCCAGAATATATAAGCAGCTCATGTGACTTAATAAGAAACAAACAAATAATCCAATCCAAAAATGGGCAAAAGACTTAAACAAGCAATTCTCCAAGGAAGACATACAAATGATCAATAGGCACATGAAAAAATGCTCAATATCACTAATTTAAATTTAAAATGCACATGTGACTAATACATATATATGTACATATGTGCATATCTAGATCTAGATAATGAACATTTTTTTTATGTTGACTGAAATAAATGCACAACCTAAAATCTGAGGGTTATGTTTTATTTGGTGGACAATTCTGAGTACTTGATCCTGGGATAAAAGCCTCTCAGATTGCTCTTAGGGACTGCTCCAATGAAGTAGGTGAGGAGCTGGGATATATAGGAGTTTTACAACAAAGGACAGGTAGTTGGAACTTTAAAATTCACTTATTAACTAAAGAAAACCAGGTATCTCAAGTAAAAGAATTTAGAGCTTTTCTATATATGGGAGGTAGCAAACATTTGGGCTCATTGAATTCATTTCTTTGACAAGCATCTAGCTATCTAGGGCCAGTATCCTGTCTTTTCTTATTCTCAGTCCCCTCAGAGTGCACCATTGTGAGTGGATGAAGAGGCCAGGCTGCTGGCTTGTCTTCACTAGGGGGTGACGGCAGCCACTGACAACTTGATGGCTTCAGCATCCTTTGTTTACTGATACGGTTTGCAGTTTTTTTTCACAATTATAAGATAAAATATGAATTAGAGGGTATAAGAACAAAACCAAGGAAAACAGGGATAAGATTTGGAATCTGGAAAATCAACAGGAAACATTAATTTACCAGATACAGCATAGTGTTCAATGAAATGTTTCCTTCTCTATCTTCATGGTTAGTTTTAATGGCTTCCAAGAATGTGAAATGGGTTTCTCAAACTTAAGAATGGTTTTATATGACTGATTTTCAGCTCTTGCTAGTAGTTTCCTTTGAAACTTAAAACAAATGTTAAACAAGCATGTTTCTGTCTATTATCACTCCAACTATGCAAAAACAGTAGCAAAAAGAGTAGATTGAAAAATCTCAAGTGGCAATAATGATTACTGCAGGCTTTAAAGTGTGGAAGAGTAGAAGGATGAGAGTCACTGGGAGGTCAACAAATCTTTAACCACACACTTAACTTCCTGCACCTCTTTTAAAAAACAAGGAAGAAGACCAAATATTTTTAAAAAGGTAAAAAGAAAAATTTAAAAATTAGTCCATAGAAGTCATATTTTATGCAAACAGAAATACCTCTTAATTAAATGTTTGCTTATATCCAATGGAGTGCTGGTAAACCAGCTCTTTAGGGGGAGAAAAGTCCTGATTTGTTATTTGCTCACTTCCATGGCATAACTACTCCCACCTTGGCTGATTTTAAATAGTTTAGCAGTCAAATTCCTAAATATTAACAATTATCTGTCCAGACCACTGACAATCACTAGACTAGTTCGGATCTCAAGAGGTACAAGTATGAGTGTGTGTGTTTGTGTGTGTGTAGCGGAAGAGGTACTTGTCCTCCATGAATGAGCTGCTTCATTGCTTCACTTCTTTAGATCTATTTTTCTTCTCATGCATATGTTATGTATTTGAAATTAGAAAGCAAGAAACACAAAATTATAATAAGCCATATTTAACAGATGATAAATGTTCTACCCTTTCAGCCTCAAAACCCTAAATGGGAAATTAGGGTAATTTTTTGTTTTTATAAATTATTGGAATAATTGTGACAAAGATTTTTTCTTTTACAAACTTTAGACAGGCTCCTCTAAATTCTCTTTTAAACTAGGCCTCCTATTTGAGCATTGTCTTTGGCCTGCCTAACCTAGTTGCTAGAAGAATCCTGCTAGTTTAGTTTAGTGAAAGTCTCCACCCTTGGCATTTAATCACCTTCAATATATGATTAAATTCCTCATCCCCCGTATCTCCATTCGTGATTCTGAATCCTAAACCAGAGCTCCAGGAAACAGTCCCTCCAATCACAATAAAGATAGATTTTGATTTCTAAGATTCTGAGTATACACTCTGAATCTACATTAGAATTTCAGTCTTCTATGTTTGAGATGTAAGTATTTCTTGGGCTGGAAGTTCTTCCTGCCTCCTTGTTGTGAGTGGGGATTCACTGACTCCTAGACTGGAAATTTTTTGCTGGCTCTATGTGAAGATTCCTTATTCTTTCTATTTGATTATGCTTCTCCCCTGAAAATTTCTGTCAATTGAAATATCCTTTCTTGAAACCCTTAAGACTACATTCCACCACTACAGCAGTAACTCGGTTCACTTCTTTGCTTGATGGTAGGATTTTATTTAAGGGCAATTTGAGACCTTATTTTTTCTTTCTTTGAAAATTAAGATCTCCCCAATGCAGCTACTATAAGACCTCTCCCTATCACCTCCCCTCCTCCTTCCTCTTTTTAATCTCTTTTGATCTCCCCTTCAGGCCCCTTGAATTCTTTCATATGTCCCCCTTCAAACTCTTACCTCCTCTATCTTTGTCTATCCCTGCCAGACTTTTCCCTTTCCACTTCAACCTCTCAATTTCTTGCACTCTAGTCCCTTTGCCAATTATCAGGGACTCTCAAGGTTTTCAGGGAGACCCAAACCAACTGAATATCATGATGAAATAAATATTACAATCTGCTCTGTAAATAAAATGTTCATTAAAAAGAATTAGTCTAGTCCTCAGATTGACGGTAACCTTCACTTGTTCCATCTGCTAGAAACACAGTTCAGATAAAAATATAAAGTGGAGCAAAGATGAGAGCCAACTATTTGATATAAACTAGTTAGTTTTGTATTCTTATCCTTGTCTGACTAATGGCTAAAATTTTAGAATGAAAGAAACTATAAGATCTCCATTTACATTTGTCTGTATAGAAATAACTAAATTATATGTAATATTATTATTCTTCTGGATGGTATTACCAAGTGAATTCATAATATCTTATAAAGGAGCTCTTCTTATTGGCTTAGAGATATAAATAAGCACTTCCAAGAATTAAATATTCCTAAAATTCCTAGAAATATGAAAACTAACACAAATGTTTTTCAAGTTGACATAATATAGGGATATTTTTGGCAAAAAATATTAGTTCGGTATTATTGGTTTAATAAAATGGATTATCTACTGAATTATCAACATTAAGCATAATTAAAACCTACATTTTTATTGTAGTTGGGTTTAATAGTGAAATAAGGTAATATATCAAGATATTTAAGATCATAAAAATTATAGATCTAACCTAAGAACAAATGCACAAGTAAAGGTGCTGTTAAAATGAATTACTTCATGCATGTCAAGCACAGCCACCAAACAACAACAATAAGAACAAAGAAACTTTATTTTACTTAAATTTTTTAGGGGATTTTCAATACTTGCCTTACATGTACTACAAAAATAGTTAAAAGGGAAATAATTTGAGATAGTGGCTACCTCTGTATATGACTGCTTAAAAGTGGTTTTCAAAATACCTTTGTCAACTTGTAACCTTAAATTTATGCTAAGTTAAATAATAGATATTTATTAAATATCTAGGTCATTTCTAAGTAAGATACAACATTGAAGTTTTCAAAAGTTTAAGTTTATATAATTTTGGCTTATTTTTACATGGGAGAAAAAGGCTAAATATACTTGAATGTGTTAATAAACAAGTTCTATTTGCATTCTGAGTAATTGTACTATGAGGAAACATACACCTATATAATTGTGAGCTAGTGTACTCACAAAATTTACTAGTCTTCTACAGAATTCTGGTATGTGACAGACAATTCAAATTTGTCTACTTCCTGTTTTCTCTCTAAAAAAAGTTACTAGTGGTTAAAAATTGTAATCAATATATGAAAACAAAACTAGTAGATATAATGAGAGTGAAAGGGAACACATATGCATGCAAAGTATGCAATGAAAGTAAGATGTGCTTTTGATAATGAAGCACATACATGGTATAAATAATTTTAAAGGAAAAGGAGAGATATTTCATCCAAATGTGACTGTTTTTTTCTGGAATGAGAAAGAGGGAAATACAGAACAAAAACTGAATTTATATAAAAAATCATAGAATGTTTGTGGAAAAGGAATCTTATGTTACATGATCAAAGATAGCAAATGTTGGATGGGCTTAATAATAATGTGTTTCCTGAAATGAACTTTAATAATAACAGTACACGGACTCAAAACTGGAGTTTGTTTTTCTCTTTTTTAAAAGAACAATGTCTTCTTGGATTAGTGGTCTGCTCTTTAATAAATTATAAGTGGTTTCTAATTACTTTTTTAAGAAGTCTGCATAGGAAACCAATATTTTGTGTCTTACCAGAATGACTTCCTGAAGTTTATGTTAACCTTTATGAAATCCTTAATTATTTGACAGGATGGACTCTTTTCACTTTTTTAAAAGACTTAAGGTGTTTTACAACAATTTTATCTCCTACAGTTACTTTTGAATTATTTTGTTGTCACTTTGTTTAAACATAGTCAAGTATAGTTTCATAATAACTTAAGATCTTATGTAGTCAAATGTTAGAAACCTTTTTTCAAAACATTTTGACAAGTTTTTATATTTTCCTCTCCAAAATTATATCTTAAATGAAATCCTGATTTCTGCCATTCCTAGACTTCCCCAAGCTCCCCTGGAAAACCTCAAAGAATTTGTTACTTTGCAGTCAAACTGTAATAATTCTACTTAATAAAACTGAAAAAAGAGAACTAAAAAGGAGACCAGGTATATAAAAAAGGAAGTAAAACATATAAATATTGAACAGGAAGAAATAAAACTACCATTATTCACATATTTAAAATGTATAATTCATATATAGTGAATTCCGCAAATCTTAATTATACCATTCAGGAAATTTTACTGAATGTATATCAAGACACAGAACATTTATACTAACCCAGAAAGTGCCTTTATGCACCTTTACCATCATTCCTCCACCTTCTCTCCCAGCAGAAGCAGCCACTAATCTGACTTCTATCACTAAAAGATAGTCTTGCCTACTTTAGAATTTCATATAAATGGAATAATTCAGAATCTCCTTTTATTTAGTTGATTGGTTTCTTTCACTAAGCATTTTTTTGAGATTGATCCATGTTGTTACATGGGTCTGTAGAGTGCTCCTTTTTATTACTTAGTATTTGATTGTATGAATATACCACAACATATGTACCCAGTATCCTGATAATGGACACTTGATTTGTGTCCAGCTTTGGGCTACAATGAATAAAGCTGCTATGAACATTTGTGTACAAGGCTTTTTGTGAACAGATATTTTGGTTTATCTTTGGTAAAGAACTAGAAATAAAATTATTGTGTTATAATATATTGTGTGTTTACATTTTTAAGAAATTTCTAAACAGTTTTCCAAAGTTGTATCATTTTACACTCTCATCAGCAATGTGTGAGAGTTTCAGTTGCTCCATATTCTCACTAGTCTTTGAGGTTATATGTATGTTTAATTTATGGTAGGTGAGTTTTGATATTTCATAATTTTATTTGTGTTGCACTGATGACCAGTAATATTAAGTATATTTTCATGTGAAAAAAATAATTTGCTATTTTATCTTGTAAAAATAGAGATGTCAAAATAATTAAATTTATTTGATATGATGAATTCCATGAAAAATGTGGCTGAATAAGAAAAGATGATTAACTTACCCTGAGGTATATTTGTTTGAGTAAATATTAGTAATATAAATATTTCAGAAATTTCATGAAGTTCACAGAAATGTGTCAACATATGCAATGTCCATGATACGTGCTATCATAGTCCCACTTGTTATTTTAAAATGTTGTATGACACAGAAATAATCAAATTTCCTTGTTAATTCTGCTATTATTGAATAAATTCTCATCAGATCTTTAACCATGATTGTTTTATGTCTTCCATCATACTCAGGTAGTTAAAGTTTTACTCTGATTCTTCTTGGAAAGTATTTACAATCAGCTCTAGGCCAGAGTGCTTCCTCTTCAACAAAAAGGAACTATCTCAGAGACCCAAGGAAAGGACTATGACAGGCACTTTGGGGTACAGGCATCTGATAGGATTGCTTAAATAACAGTGGTACCATACCATTGGACTGAATAAGGATTTCTAGTACTCTAGGGAAGAAATTTATGGGTTCATTCAACTGTTAATCCAGAATCAAGCAGAAAAAAGAATTACATAGGCTTAAATGAACTTATGAAGAATTATTATTTTTATGGCTTTTTGTTTAAAACATTGTTGGTTCTTGGAATGAAGACCTAAACAAGAAATTATCCAAGGAAGAAATACAAATGAGCAATCTGCACATGAAAAAATGCTCAAAATCACTAATTATCAGAGAAATGCAAATCAAAACTACAGGGAGTTACCACCTCATACCAGTCAGAATGGCCATCATTCAAAAGTCCACAAATGACAAATGCTAGAGAAGATGTGGAGAAAAGGGAACCCTCCTACACTGCTGTTGGGAATGCATTTTGGTGCAGCCACTATGGAAAACAGTGTGGAGATTCCTCAAAATACTAGGAATAGATTTACCATATGACCCAGTAATCCCATTCCTGGGCATTTATCCAGAAGGGACCCTACTTCAAAAAGACACCTGCACCCCAATGTTCATAGCAGCACTATTTACAATAGTCAAGATATGGAAACAGCCTAAATGTCCATCAAGAGATGGCTGGATAAAGAAGTGGTGGTATATTTATACAATGGAATACTATTCGGCCATAAAAATTACAACATAATGCCATTTGCAGCAACATGGATGTCCCTGGAGAATTTCATTCTAGTGAAGTAAGCCAGAAAGAGAAAGCAGAATACCTTATGAGATCGCTCATATGTGGAGTCTAAAAAAAATATGGAAAAAAAGAGAAATGAACATAAATACAAAACAGAAACAGGCTCATAGACATAGAATACAAACTTGTGGTTGCCAGGGGGGAGTGGTGTAGAAAGGGGCAAACTGGGAGTTGGAAATTTGTAGATACTGACAGGCATATGTAGAATAGATAAACAAGATTATAATGTATAGCACAGGGAAATGTATACAAGATCTTGTGGTAGCTCGTGGTGAAAAGCTATGTGACAATGAATGTGTGTATGTCTCTGTATAACTGAAAAGTTGTGTTCTACACTGGAAATTGACACAACATTGTAAACTGACTGTAAGTCAATTAAAAAAAAAGATGTTCTAGAAGAGGGTGCAAAAGATTCAGCCCTCTCAGGATCCAGAACCACTCCCAAAGATGGCCAAAAGAAAAACAGTCTTAGACAACTCCCTGAGAGCTGGCAACTGTCAGTGGGATGTTAGTTGCAAATAGGTTGCTACCCACATTTTTTCCAGCCGCATTTCTTGGAGCTTTTAATCTGACAAGTGCCCAGCTGCACACACAAGAACCAACACCTGAATGGTCCAACATGTGGAAAGCCAAGCCAAGTCTTCAGGGCACAAAACAAAAGATAGGAAAGCAATATCTATCTCCAGAAAGAAAATAATTAATAGGTACCCCAAAACAAAATTTATAGGAATTATAAATCAAAGAACTAATTTTCACGTGTTTTATTTTTTACTGCTTACCTAAATTTGGGGAAAAAAAACCTTACCACATTGGCTCAACTGGTCCCTATATGCACAGATATGAAAGAGTGACATGGTAAGAATTCTTACCTACTGTCAGTTATTGCCAGATGTTCAGAATCTCTGTCCACAGCTTCAGGACAAAGTAAAGTTTCCCCAGATGATGGAGTTCCTTTTAGTCACTGGAAACTGTAAGGGAGGAATATTTTTTCCTCAGCCTTCTTAGGGTTCCTGGCAGGGTCTTCAAATTAAATGGACAAATACAGATTAACTGCTAAAAAAATACAAGTATATTTAGTATAAGTTTTACATGACACTAGAGACTTCACAAGGAAATGAAGACCCAAGGAAACTCTTAGACATTCATAGTTTATGCTATATTTGATAAAGAGTGCACAGTCAAGGAGGAATATGATAGGTTAGAGTGTGAAGTAATTGTAGTAACTGGGGAAACTTGGGAAGGCTGTTTGTTAGAATTCTTCTTGGTGTTCCTTTGTCTTTGGAGATATGGATGTTTCTCTGGGTACAGGGAAGACACCTCTCACATGAAGGTTTTATGTCCTGTTTCAGAGAAGAATTAGGGGGAGTGAGAGTGATTTTCTGTTTCTGCCATTATCTCAAACTTTTTCAGCTTAAAATATTTATTATGCCAAAATGTCCTATTTTGGGTTTACACTTCTTGCCCCATCTCTCTTGTTTTTCCTCTTATATAATTGGAAACTACAAGTTGATCTCCTTTCTCTTTTCTTCTTAATGAGTCAGATTTAAATACATGTCACTTCACCAGATTTATTCAGCACTTCCCACTGAATTCTGAACATGTTTGTGGGTATATATTTAATTCATCTTCTTTTCATGATTTGACATTTGATAATAAAGGAAAAATGTCTATCTAGAACTTAAGCTTATTTTTTTGGAATTAATTACTAAGAATAGAAAAATATGAATAAGAATGGCTTTTCCCTGTCTTGGATGAATATATACATACATATATATATATGTATAACTATATGTATAAAATTTATGTTAAAGTATGTTAAAGTATCACAGCATTTATAATAGAGCATGTTAGGAGAGCTTGAATTTCATGAGATATAAATAATATTTAATGTTATATTTGTTGAGTTTCTAAGTTAATTATGAAAAGAAAATAACTTGATTAAATGTTATGGAAAATAATCTAAGATAGATTAACTTAAAAAGGCTTTTTGCTTATGTTTTGTTATCTTCTTATCAAAGCTGAGATTTAATTAACACCATGTAGACAATTTCTGGCATCAGGTAGAATTTTGTGATTTGCTTTAATCCTACCTCGCCCTTCACTGATTTTTCTGAGTGACTGTAGTAGAATGTATATGTCATAATTTTCAAATTTTCTCTCTAAAAATGCTTAATTTTAGAACCATATGGATTTTTCTGGCAAATATTTTCCCTACTTTAGTATTGACTAGTATACACATTCTTATTCAGTTCAATATGTTTAGTATAGACTCATTTAAAGCCACAGTTTATTTATTCTCCTTCAGAATAAATTAAGTGTACAACTCTTTCTGTGATACCCTTTTGATTATTAAAAAAAATTCTTACACTTGTTAAAACAGACTTTATTCAGGATTGTTGCTATTATTGCCAAGGCTATCAAAATAGAGGAGAAAGACTAGCTTCTACTCTGAATATGCCAAAAATAACTGGGGATTATAGACAGTTAGCAGAATAAGGGAGGTCAATAAGTGGAATATTACTAAAATAAGACATTAAGGATAGGGAATTTCTTCTAAACTAACTTAACATGATTCATGCTAAAAGCAGGCCAGAGTGATCATATATCAAGGATGGAAAATTCTCTCTAAGCTGACTTAGCAGGATCTTTGCTACAACTGGACTAGGCAGGCCAAAGCTGGGACCCAAGGATGAGGCTTAGTTTTTAAAAGGGCTCAAAGGAGTCTGTCTAAAGTCTGGTCAAGGGGAAAGTCTTTGTCAGTTCTTCCTGTTGTTCAAGGAAAGAGAGAAATTCTTCTTTCATTTGAATAATATGAATTTGTCATTTGGTTACCTTTTGTTCAGTAAAGACCAGCTGAACTATCTGTTGGGACTTGGTGATAGGGGACATTTGCTAGATGGTGCGATCCATCAGGCATTTCAATGGTTTTTATGACAAGAACAGACAATGAATCTATTTTCTGAGTCCAGAAGGCAGCCAGTTGAGATTTCTAGATGTAGGGAGAAGATTCTTGGATGTTAAGCTTCTACTCATAGGGCTTAGTTAGAAAGCCCCACTAAGTATCTGGACAGTCAGGCTTTAGTTCTCAGTGATACCAAGTCAATGGAGAGGGAGAAAAATTATGAATGTTAGTTTGGAAAGTTTTAGCTAGATGTTGGAGAAAGCTAGAAGAATTGAGAATTTGAAAAGGAATGACATAATGTGCAATCTTGTTTATAGGTAGGTAACAAAACCTTAAAACAATGAACAGAATTAAAATCTAATACCACACAGAGTGTGCTATATTTTTCAGCTGTGAACTCATATCTGATTATATGTAAATAATTCTCAAATACAACATTCCATTCAAAGCTTTGGGTGTGTTTCCAATTATGTGCTGTTAAAAGAAAAGATTCTTATTGAACTTATGCAAAAACTTACATTGCCATGAAATAACAACACCAAATAAGAATTTCTGAATCCTGGAGGGATCTGACAGGGACAAAACCAAATGTTCATTTCATTTCTGTTTACAAATATATAATCAATTATTTGATAACAATTGTATATATATAACATATCTATTATATATATCATATATGAATATTATAGATTATTTAAGAGAAAAAATAAAGAGGTTTTCTATATCCAGAAAATACAATATTAAAGAACCAGAATTTTTTTTATCAAATGTAATTTTATTGAAGTATAGTTGTATAATATTATATGTTACAGGTGTACAATATGTTAGTTCACAATTTTTAAAGGTTAAACTTTATTTATATTTATAAAATAGTGGCTTTATTCTTTTTCAATTTAATTTTGTTGGGTTATAGCCAGTTTACAATGTTGTGTCAATTTCCAGTGTAGAACACAACTTTTCAGTTATGCAGAGATATACACGCATTCATTGTCACATAGCTTTTCACCACGAGCTACCACAAGATCTTGTATACATTTCCCTGTGCTATAAATTATAATCCTGTTTATCTATTCTACATATGCCTGTCAGTATCTACAAATTTCCAACTCCCAGTTTGCCCCTTTCCACACCACTCCCCCCTGGCAACCACAAGTTCGTATTCTATGTCTATGAGCCCGTTTCTGTTTTGTATTTATGTTCATTTCTCTTTCTTTTTTTTCCATATATTTTTTTAGATTCCACATATGAGCGATCTCATATGGTATTCTGCTTTCTCTTTCTGGCTTACTTCACTAGAATGAAATTCTCCAGGGACATCCATGTTGCTGCAAATGGCATATGTTGTAATTTTTATGGCTGAATAGTATTCCATTGTATAAATATACCACCACTTCTTTATCCAGCCATCTCTTGATGGACATTTAGGCTGTTTCCATATCTTGACTATTGTAAATAGTGCTGCTATGAACATTGGGGTGCAGGTGTCTTTTTGAAGTAGGGTCCCTTCTGGATAAATGCCCAGGAATGGGATTACTGGGTCATATGGTAAGTCTATTCCTAGTATTTTGAGGAATCTCCACACTGTTTTCCATAGTGGCTGCACCAAAATGCATTCCCAACAGCAGTGTAGGAGGGTTCCCTTTTCTCCACATCTTCTCTAGCATTTGTCATTTGTGGACTTTTGAATGATGGCCATTCTGACTGGTATGAGGTGGTAACTCCCTGTAGTTTTGATTTGCATTTCTCTGATAATTAGTGATTTTGAGCATTTTTTCATGTGCAGATTGCTCATTTGTATGTCTTCCTTTGATAATTTCTTATTTAGGTCTTCTGCCCATTTTTGGATTGGATTGTTTATTTTCTTATTAAACCATATGAACTGCTTATATATTTGGAAGATCAAGCCTTTGTCAGTTTCATCGTGTGCAAAAATTTTCTCCCATTCCATTGTTTATCATTTTGTTTTACTTATGGTTTCCTTTGCTGTGCAGAAGCTTGTAAGTCTCATTAGGTCCCATTTGTTTATTCTTGCTTTTATTTCTATTGCTTTGGTAGACTGCCCTAAGAGAACATTTTTGAGATTTATGTCATATAATGTTTTGCCTATATTTTCTTCTAGGAGGTTTATTGTATCTTGTCTTCTGTTTAAGTCTTTGATCCATTTTGAGTTAATTTTTTGTGTATGGTGTAAGGGAGTGTTCTAGCTTCATTGATTTGCATGCTGTTGTCTAGTTTTCCCAACACCATTTGCTAAAGAGACTGTCTTTAATCCATTGTATAATTTTACCTCCTTTGTAAAAATTTAATTGGCCAAAATTTTTTGGGTTCGTTTCTGAGCTCTCTATCCTGTTACATTCATCCATGTGTCAGTTTTTGTACCAATACCATGCTGTTTTGATTACTGGAGCTCTGCAGTGTTGTCTCAAATCTGGGAAGGTTATTTCTACAGCTTCATTCCTTTTCTTCAGTAATGACTTGGCAATCATGTGTCTTTTGTGATTCCATGTGAAATTTATTATGATTTGTTCTAGTTTTGAGGAATATTCCCTGAGAAATTTGATAGGGATTGCATTATATTTGTAGATTGCCTTGTGCAATATGACTATTTTCACATTGGTTAATCCAAACCATTAGCATGGGATATATTTCCATTTTTTAAGTCTTCTTTAATTTCCTTAATCAGTGTTTTGTAGTTCTCCAAGTATAAGCCTTTTACCTCCCTGGTTAGATTTATTCATAGGCATTTTATTACTTTGAATGGTATTTTAAAAGGGATTGTTTGTTTACCCTCTTGTTGATTCATCATTAGTGTGAAGAAATGCTACTTATTTTTGTATGTTAATCTTTTATCCTACTACCTTGCTGAATTCTTTTGTTAGTTCTAGTAGTTTTTATGGGGAACTTTTAGGGTTTTCTACATATCACATCATGCCATCTGCATATAGTAACAATTTTGCCTCTTATGTTCCCAAAATAGCTTTTATTATGTTCCTTCAATATCCACTTTGGTGAGGAATTTTATCATAAATGGGAGTTGAGTTTCATCAAATGCTTTTTCTGTATTTCTTAAGATGACCATGCAGTTTTTGACTTTTCTTTTGTGGACGTGGTGTATCTCATTGATTGATTTACATAAGATGAGCCATCCTTGTATTTCTGTGATGAACCAAACTTGATCATGGTATATGATCTTTTTTATGTGCTGTTGGAATCTGTTTGCTAATATTTTATTGAGGATGTTTTCATGTATGTTCATCACTGATACTGGCCTGTAATTTTCTTGTTTGGTAGTGTCTTTCTGGTTTTGGTATCAGGGTGATGGTGGCTTCATAGAATGAGTTTGGGAGTATCCCTACATTTCAATCTTCTTGAAGAGTTTGTGATCAACCAGTGGAAGTTCTTCATTGTATGTTTGATAAAATTCCCCAGTGAAGCCATCCAGTCTTGAACTTTTGTATATAGGGAGGCTTTTTTTATTGTTAATTCTATTTCCTTTCTAGTGATCAGTTTGTTCAATTGGTCAATTTCTTCTTAATTCATTCTTGGTGGACTGTATGTTTCCCAAAACTTTTTCATTTCTTCTATACTATCTGACTGGTTTCCATACACTTCTTCACAGTATTATCATATGATATTTTGTATTCCACTGGTATTGGTGTTAATTTCACCATTTTCCTTTCTTATTTTGTTTATTTGTGCTCTTTCTTTTCTCTTCTTGGTGAGCCTGATCAGAGGCTTGCTAATTTTGTTTACTCTTTCAAAAAAACAGCTCTGGGTTAGATTGATTTTTTTTCTATTTTTTAATTACTCTGTTTTATTCATTTCCTCCCTGATCTTTATTATTCCATCCATCTGCTAACTATGGGTTTTGTTTGTTCTTCTTTTTCTAATTATTTTATATGTTAGGTTAAATTATTTATTAGAGGTTGTTATTTGTTTTTTAAGCAGGCCTGTGTCACCTCAGACT
Source organism: Vicugna pacos (assembly GCF_048564905.1). Classification (NCBI taxonomy): domain Eukaryota; kingdom Metazoa; phylum Chordata; class Mammalia; order Artiodactyla; family Camelidae; genus Vicugna; species Vicugna pacos. Next base: position 1,606,517 of record NW_027328746.1, on the reverse strand, counting down.
TCAGTCTTAAGACTGCATTTGCTGCAGCCCTTAGATTCTGTGTGGTTGTGCTTTCATTGTCATTTGTCTCAAAGTTTTTTTTTTATTTAATTTCTTCTTTGATTTTATCATTGAACCTTTTTTTTTTTAGTACCATGTTGTTTAATCGCCATACTGTCATTTTTTTCTCCTTTGCTTTTCTGTGGTTGATTTCTAGTTTCATGGCATTGTGGTCAGAAAAGATTCTTGAAATAATTTCTATCTTGTTAAATTTCTTGAGGCTTTTATTTTGTGTCTGATACATGATCTATCCTAGAGAGTGCTCCATGTGCACTTAAAGATAATGAATATTCTATTTTGGGGGGTATGTAATGTTCTGAAAATATCAACCCAGTTCAATTGTTCTATTGTATCATTTAGTTTCTCTGATGCCTTATTAATTTTCTGTCTGAAAGGTATGTCCAGTGATATTAATGGAGTGTCAAAGACTCCTACAATGATTGTGTTCCCATCAACTTCTTCCTTTATATCTGTTAGTATTTAGTTTATATATTAGGAGCTCCTATATTGGGTGTATATATGTTAATGAGTGTAATATCCTCATTTATATTCCTCCTTTTAGCATTATATAGTGTCCTTTTTATCTTTCTTTATGACCTTTGTTTTAAAGTCTATTTTATCTGAAATCTATATTGCTATTCCTGCTTTCTTGTCATTTCCATTTGCATGGAATATCTTTTTCAATTCTCTTTTTCAATTAATGTGTGCCCTTCTCCCTAAAATGGGTCTCTTGTATGCAGCATGTTGTAAGTTCTTGCTTTATTATCCAGTTTGCCACTCTATGTCTTTTGATTGGAACATTTAGTCTACTGACATTTATGGTAATTTTTGATAGATGTGTGTTTATTGACATTTTGCCCTTAGTTTTGCAGTTGATTTGGTATTTCCTCTTTGTTCCTTTGTTTTTCTGTTGTGTGGTTTGATAATTTTCTTTTGCATTAGCTTGGTTTCTTTTTAGTTTTTGTGACTGTACCGTAAGCTTTTGGCTTGTAGTTACCCTGTTTTTTATGTATATTAACCCATTATTATATCTGTTGTTTTAAAATTATAGTGATATGAGCTAAAACCCATCTTCCAAAGAACAAAAAGATAGAAGAAAACTTTATTTTCTTGCTCTCCTCTACCACTCTTAAATATTTTGATATCCTGTGATACAAGTTCATGTTTATTCTGTTGTAACTCATTGTAGTTATTACCTTTTCAATTCTGGTTTTCTCCTTTTTGTACCATCCTGCTTATTTTGTATTTAGTGTAGACCTTTAAATATTTCTTTGAGCCTAGGTTTAGTGTTGTTAAATTCTTTTAATTTTTGCTGGTCTGTGAAGTTCTTTATCTCCTTTTCTATTTGAAAGGAGAGCCTTGCTGGATAAAGTATCCTAGGTTGCATCTTTTTCTCATTTAGGACTCTGAATATATCTTGTCACTCCTTTTGGGTCTTCAGTGTTTGTAGAAATATTATTTCTCCTTTTCTTTTAATTGAGAGTGGTTACTCTGCTTCTTCATTTTACTTTTATCTCTCTGGCTCTATGTGTTATGGAGTACCAGTTATCTCCTGTAGAAATATCATTGAAAGCCTCATGGGGATTCCCTTGCAACTAACTCTTCATTTTTCTCTTGTTGCCTTTAGAATCATTTCTTTATCTTTAATATTGGTCATCTTGATTACAATATGTCTTGATGTGGGTTTGTTTAGGTTCTTCTTGTATGGGATCCTCTGTGCTTCCTGTACTTGGATATCTGATTTTCAGTTATGATTCAAATACCTTTTCAATCCCTTTTGCTCTTCCTTCTCCTTCTGGGATCCCTATTATGTGTAAGTTGACACACATCATATTATCCCATAGATCCCTTATATTGTTTTCATTGGTTTTTATTTGTTTTTCTCTCAGCTATTATTATTGGTTGACTTCTGTTGTCTTGTCTTCCTATTCACTTATTCATTCCTCTGCATTATTTAGCCTGCTTTTTACAGCCTTTAGCTCAGCTGTTATCTCAGCAATTGAGTTTTTAATTGGCTCCTCTTTATAGTTTCAATTTCTTTTTTGACATATTCTCTGTCTCTAAATCTCTTTTAATTCCTTCAGTACTTTGATCAATCCTTTTTTGAAATCATGATCTAGTAGACTATCAAGATCTATTTCATTGATCTTTCTCAGGAGATTTCTCCTTTTCTTTTAATTGGGAGAGGTTGCTGTATTTCATTTTACTTTTATCTCTCTGACTCTATATATTATGGAGTACCAGTTATCTCTTGTGGTCCTGAAAGTTACATTTACTTGTTTATTTATCTATTTACTTAAAGCAGATGTGGAAATAAAACTAAAAAAAGCAACAAAAATAGCAAAAGCAAATTTAAAATTTTTTTCTAAATTTAAATTTTTTAAAGATTTTTTTAATTTAAAAAGAGGAAAAATTTTTAAAAACAAATTTAAATAAATTAAAAAAGAAAAAAGAAAAAAATGAAGACAAAAAATTAATTTAAAAAAATTAAAAGGAAAGAAAAGATTTGAAAACAGAGTGGAATCAATAACAAAAGAATAAAGCAAAGAGAAATAAAAGTCAATTTGAGATACATTTTTAAAATTAATAAAAAGTTGTTTTAAAGGAGAAAATAAAATTTTAAAAATGATCAGTAATTCAAAAATTTACATGCACCCCAATGTTCACATAGCAGTGTTTACAATGGCAAAGGCATGGAAACAACTTAAATGTCCATTGGCAGATGACTAGATAAAAAAAAGTGTGGTATATTTATACAACTGAATACTACTCAGCCATAAAAATGACAACATAATGACACTTGCAGCAAAATGAATGTCCCTGTAGAATGTCATTCTAAGTGAAGTACGCCAGAAAGTGAAAGAAAAATACCATATGACATCACTCATATGTGGAATCTAAAAAGAAAGATGAATAGACTTATACATAAAACAGAAACAACCTCACAGACATAGAATACAGACTTGTGGTTGCCAGTGGGAATTGGGTGTGAAGGGATAAAGTGGGAGTTCAAGATTTGTGGATACTCAGTGGTATATATAAAATAGATAAACTAGTTTATACTGTATAGCACAGGGAAATATATTCAATATTTTATTATAGCTCATGGTGAAAAAGAATATGAAAATGAATATATATAATCAACAATATCAATAAGAAAAAAATCTAAAACAAGCAAGCAAACAAAATGATTAGAAAAATCATCAAAAAACAAATAAAAGGATTACAAAAATCATCAAATCATTTAAAAAAGAAAATTTTAAAAATTAAAAATTAAAAATGGAAATGAAAAAGGAAAAGAAAAAAATTAAGGAAAATAAAAGGGAGCATGTGTCCTCGGGTGGACTTTGTCTTGAGGTCCTTTTAAATTATGGGTGGTTGCCTAGTCTTCCTTCTATGCCTTTTGGCTGTTATCCCTTTGGTTGGGGTTGTGGCCAGTGTTGCAGTGGCCAGAGCTTGTCCTGGCTTTTGAGTGAGGCTTACTTTTTGTTCTGTGGTTTTCCTTTCTCCTGTCCTTGCCCTACTGCATGAATTCTGCTTGTTCCTTCCAGAGGCCCTTAGGTCATGCCCCAGGCCTCTGCTGTTTCCAGAGCCATGTTCCAGCACAGTGTCCCCGCATTGGTAAGTGGGCGGGTTTCAAACCCTCCCAATGCTATATCCTGATGCCTAGCTTGTGCATTGTAGGTGGGCTGGTTGCTCCTCCATTCAGTGCCACTCTCTGAGCTGTTTCAGTTCTGCTCTCCATAGGCAGGCTTACAGAATATGGCTACACCAGCCCCCACCCCTGCTGCATGCCAGAACTCTGCTCTTTGTCTTAGAGGTGTGAGTCCACAGAAGCACCAGGACAGAATAGTCCCCACTGCCTGGGACTGGAAACAAATCTCAGTCCAACCTATGGTGTCACAGAGCCCCAAGGTATGGATTCAAGTTTCAACACCTCATCCCCCTAGCTGTGCACCAGAAAGTATTGTGGTTGTGGCTGAGCCTCACCTCTTTTCTCCAAAGAACTCACCAGAAATGATGTCAAGTGTCTGCAGAGACAAAGGGCTACAGCAACCCTCCCACCAGGGCACACCAGCAGTGTTGTTTTGCTTGTTTTTTTTTTTGTATTTTATGGAAAGAGGATTAATACAATGGTCACATTTAGACTAAAAGATTGCTTATTCTTATGCTTGCCCTTACAATGATCAACTGACCTGACTGGCTGGTTGCTATTCACAGTTCCAGGTCCAATTTTTAAACTAAAGCTATTGATCATATGTTACTACTTCATTCCAGTATTCAAAAGCTATAATCATGCTTGGTCTCTGAGTTTTTCTCTAGAGGGATCACAGAACTGTAACCTTACAAAGTAGGCTAAATACCAATAAGATCCTGCCTTGAGTGCTTATGAGATAAAGAGATTGAAAAAGTGACACCAGATAGCCTTTATAGTATTGGTCTCATGGAGTCATCATGATGCCATTCTAAGTCTTCTGATGAGAAAATGATTATTTTGATTGCTATCAATGCTTTGTTTTTTGAGCTATGGCTATATAACCACCTTAACCCATCCTCAAGATGGGTTCACAGTTTTGAAAGCACTAACCTGCTGTGAGTTCCCTTTGCCTAGCAAAGTAATAAACCATATTCTTTTCTTGTAAGCTCTAAAACCTAGTTTCTGAGTTATGGTTCATCAGGGACTGGGGCCAATATTTCAGCAACATTATAGGGGACCCAGGCCGTTCTGTTCTGTATACCCTCCCAGCCATGGCACATGGCACACTGCAGTCCTGTGAGGTTGCCTCTGTACAGTTGGCCCCAGTCTTCAGCCCAGTTCACGCAGCCTGTCCTATCCCCCTCTTGTCAGCTTTCTTTTAGGACTGGGGGGCCATTTGTGCTCATTTAACTTAATTCTGTGAGTCAAGGTCTATTCTGTACAGATCAAGCTTCAGAAGTTCTCTTTCCATCCCACTGATCTCTCTGTTGGAGCTGGGGAGACCCAGCATACAAGCTCTATTCCTGCTTTGCCTCTCTTTCTCCATGGATCATGTCCTGCACTAATTCCATTTTTCTGGGTTTTTTTCTTTTCTCCTACTAGATTTGTGGTGAATTTTGTCTTTTGAAGAAGGTGATGTTCTGTCAAAGTTCAGCAGGTATTCTGAGTGGATGGGTGGTTCCATGGATGTCACTCTTGGTGAATTTGTGTGAGAGGGTAAGCTACTAAAGTCCTTCTACTCTGCCATCTTGGCTGCTCCTCTTCATCAGTAATTCTTATTTGGAGCTTCAAAGAATTAAATATACTTTAAATCTGTTTTAACCTTCTTATTCTGACAAGGTGGCATGAAATCTTTTCTTTGCTTCACTTCTCAAAGTATGAGAAATCTTGGAAATAACAAGAAGAATGTGAACTGTCTAGTGACCCTAATACTGCCATAACAACAAAACAGCCAGGTGATTTATGATTTCAAACAAAACTAAAGAAGAAAAGCCAAGCCCAGCATTTTTTGACTCTGAAATTAGCAATAGATGACATTCCAAGAAGGCTTAAATCTCTGTTGGATAAACCTGGATACCAGCTGACAATACCTGTGAGACCAACAGACCTGGCAAAAAAGTATTCATCAACATCATTGATAAGTGGGCAGTGAAAGTGTTCTACTTCATCACTGGGACTGAGACAACTTCCCTCACAGATTCACCAGGTATACTGGCAATAACAATAAGGAGTCATGCCAGAACAAGTGACCTGAATTGGGAGGCCTCTTTTCAATATAAGCCAGGTACTCCAAATTATACAAGAGAAATCAGGCAACTTGGATGCATTGGCAAAGGTGAATCTGGACCAAAATTTGGCTTAATCTGTAAAGTCTCTTCATCCCTGTATTCCAGAGATTGTTTCCAACCTAGAGACAATAGACAACCTGACCTGTGTAAACTCCTTCTACCTCCTCAGGCACCAGCAAAACCAAAGTTCACAAAAGTGAACCAGACCCTGTGTAGTAAAAGTAAACAAGGTCACAGCTTCTTAAAGCTAAAGATTTATGTGTAATTCAGTCTTTGACCATAATAGTCAAAATGTCCAGGATACAATTGAACATTACCTATCAGAGTAACTAATAGGAAAATCAAACCTTGAATGAAAATAGATATTCAACAGATCCCAACACTGAAATGAACTGAATACTGGAAATTATTGACAAGAACTTTAAAGCAGTCATCACAAAAGTGCTTTAAAGAGCAATTGTACGCTTTCTTAAAACAAAAGAAAAAAGTATAAAAGCTCAGCAAAAAACAGAAGTCAAAAAGAAACGAATGAAAATCGGAGAATTAAAAACTACAATAATGAATTTAAAAATGAACTTCACTGGAAGAACTCAATAGCAGAGTAGAGATGACAGATGATAGAGTCAGTGAACATGAGGAATGATCAATACAATTTATAAAATATGAACAGCAGAGGGAAATATATAGAGGGAAAATAAAACCATAAGGATCTATGGGACAATAAAAAAAGATACAGCATTCACACCCTCAGTGTCCCAGAAATGCAGTAACAAAAGTGGGAATGAAAAAGTATTGAAAGAAAAAATGTCTGAAAACTCCACAAATTTGATGTAAAACAACAACAAATAGACCCAAGAGGCTGAGAGAAACCCAAACATTTTTTTAAAATGTATCAAAACACATAATCATAAAAAAACACATAATCATTAAACTCTAGAAAACTAAAGGCAATAAAAAATTACTGGAAGCAAACAGAGAGAAATTAAACATTACTTATAAGGGAAAACAATTCAAATTACAGAAAATTTTAAATCAGAATCAATGGAGGCCAGTGGATAGTCTTAAGATAGCTAGGAATAGGGGGATAAGGTGGACATTCACAGAAACTGACTTGCTGATCTAAGGCAAATATCCTATTAACAGCAGTTGCCACTAAGAGTCCCACCTAGGAACCTCATAGGTTGCTTTATCTGAAGAACAATGCAAATAATCTCATTTGCCCCCAGCACTCTAAACACCATCCCCATAGCCAGCAACTCAAACTCCACCTCAGACAGTGCACACTCCCAAACAGATGATGTGTACTCCCCTCAACAAACACATACATGAATCTCCACAGACAGTATATAGGTATCAGGAGCCAGCTCAACTCTGCTGGATTGGTAGAAAAAACAAAACTTTGAACACTTCAGAGAACATGCCTAAGGAATATTGGAGGCTTTCAGCTCCCAGTCTGCATTTGTTATGGTGAGAAAAAAGCACACAAACCTAAGACTTCCACCTGAAGAGAGAACAAAAGTTGTTTAGTGGGCACATTCATAGATAACCAACTTAGAGACCCCAAGAATCCCAGCCAGGCTCCCTGAAGATGATATTTTTCTCTTAAAAAAATTCAAAAACAGCATAACAAGGCTTGGAAGAACAAAAGAATCAAGGAAACATAACATCATCAAAAGAAAAATAAAATAAACCTCCAGAGGCTGATCCCTGAGAAATAGAGATCTATATATTTATTAACCAAAAATTCAAATTAATATTCTTAAAGAAAGTAGATCATGCACAAGAGAACACAAACAATTTTGATAAATTCTGGAAACAATAAACAAATGAAATGAAAATTTAAGCAAATATAAATCATAAAAATTAAGAAAACAAAAATTCTGATGCTAAAGAATACAATGACTGAACTAACAAATTCAGTAAAGATCTTCAGCAGCAGACATGAACAAACAGAAGGATGAATGAATTTGAAAAGAGATCACTTGAAATTATCCAGTCAGCATAACAAGAGAAAAAGAGTGAAGAAAGCCTACTGGATATATGGGACACCATGAAGAGAGACAAAATTATATTGGGGAATCCTAGAGAAATTAGAGAAAGGGTCAAAGATTATATAAAGAAACAATGACAAAATATTCCAAATCTGGGAACATTCAAATCTATGAAGCCAAAAACACAAAACTGATTGAATATAAAGAGGTATTCACTGAGACATATTACAATCAAATTGTGAAAGTTCAATGACAAAATTAGAATTTTTAAAGAAGCAAGAAAAAAGTAATACATATGTGTAAGGAAATCCACAAAGATTATCAGCAGATTTGTAAGCAGAATATTTATAAACAAGGAGAGAATGGAATGATATGTCAAAGTGCTAAGAGGAAAGAAAATCTATCAACCAAGACTATGAAAACCAGCAAAACTGTCATTCAGTTTTTACAGAAAAACAAAAGCTGAAGGATTTCATCACCAGTAGACCTGTCTTACAATAAAGACAAAAGGAAGTTCTTCACACTAAAATAAAAACATGAGAATTAGTAACATGAAAGTATGAAACTCACTGTCAAAGGCCAGTATATAGTCAAATTCAGAATAATCTAATACCTTAATTGTGATGAATAAATCACTTTTAACTCTAGTATAAAAATTCACATATGTATTAAAATGTATCTAACTTCAAAAATTGTTCTATGGATACCCAGTATAAAAAGATGTAATGTGAAATATTATTAACAAATACATGGAGGGAGTAAAATTTTAGAGCATTTGGATGTGAGTAAAATAAGTGCTTGTTACCTTAAAATAGACTGTTTTAACACTAAGATATTTTATATTAAGCCTCCTGATAACCACAAAGAATAAAAATGTAGTACATACACAAAGGTAAAGAGAAAAGAATAAAAGCAAAAAAAAAAATCAAATCACCAAGGAAGACAACAAGAAAAGAAGAAAGGAAAAGTGGAACTACAAAACAGTGAGAAAAAAATGAACAAAATGTCAAAAGTAATTTATAACCTATTAATAGAAACTTTAAGTGTAAATAAAATAACTTTTCCTATCAAAAGATATAGAGTGATTGAAAAGTTTATAAAAAGATCCAACAGTATGCTGCCTAAAAGAGACTCACTTTTCCTTTAAAGACACACATAGTCTGAAAGTAAAAGCATGGGAAAAGATATTTAAAGTTAATAACTGTCAGAAGATAAAATGTGGTTAACGTACAAAATACAGGAGTCAATTCATCAAGAGGATATAAAATTTTAAAATATATATGCATCCAACAAAGGGGCACATAAATATATAAAGCACATATTAACCAAACTGAAGAAAGAAATAGACAACAATCCTAACATAGAAGGATAATTCAATACCCCACTCTCAACACATGATAGATTATCCAGAAAGAAAATCAATAAGGAAAGAGCAGGCTTGAATAACTCTATAGTTCAAATGGACATGACAGATATATACAGAACATTATATTCAACAAGAGCAGAATCCCCTTTCTTCTCAATTGCACATGGAGCATTTTCCAGGATAGATCATATGTTAGGTCGCAAAACAAGTCAACAAATTTAAGATTAAAATCGTATCAGGTATCTTTTCTGAACACAATGTTGTGAAGCTAAAAATCTACAACAGGAAGAAAATTAGGAAATTCATCAATGTGTGGAAAGTAAAGAATACAATCTTTAATGGCCAATAGATCAAAGAAGAAATCAAAAGGAAAATAAAAAAAAAACTACAAGCAAATGAAAATGCAAACACAGCATATCAAAACTTATGGAATACAACAAAAACAGATCTAAGAGAGTGATAAATGAATAGGTTAGGGGGAAAAAAATCTCCCCAGTAACAATTAAACTTAGCACTTGAATGAATCAAAAAAAGAAAAAAAAGAAAAGTACATAATAGAAGAAAGGATAAATAAAATAGTGACTAGTAAAGCAAGAGAATAAATAAAGGAAGCTAAGATTGCCCTGGCACTTGAAAAGATAAACAAAATAGATAACCTGTAAGTGAGACTAAGAAAAAAGAGAAGGCTCAAATAAATAAAATAATAATGAAAGAAGATAAATGGTAACTGATACCACAGATATAAAAATCATCAAAAAGGACTGTTATGAACAACTATAAACCAACAAATTAGATAACTTGGAAGAAGATAAATTCCTAGGAAACTTACAACCTACCAAAACTGAAACATTAAAAAAAAGAAAATCAAAACAAATAGTAAGAAGATTGAATCAGTAATCAAAACCCACACAACAAATAAAAGCTTAGGACCAAATGCTTCACAGGTGAACATTATCTAATATTTAAATAAGGATTAATACCAATCCTTTTCAATCTTTTCCAAAAAACTAAAGACAAGATAACATTTCCAAATTCACTTTATAAAGTCAGGATAACACTTATACCAAGCTAAACAGAAACACTACAAGAAAAAATTGCAGGCCAGTATCTTTGATGAAAATAGATGGAAAAAAATCCAAGAAAAACACTAGTTAACTGACTTCAACAGCACAATTAAAGGATTGCTGACCAGCATTGACTTGGATTTATCCCTATGATATGAAGATGATTCAACATATGCAAATAAATAAATGTGACATATCACATTAACAGATAAATAATAAAAATCATATGATCATGCAAGAATCAAAAAACTTTTGACAAAATTCAACATCCTTTCATGATAAAACTCTCAATACATTTGGTATGAAAGAAACATACCTTGACATAATACAGTAAGCATATGATAAGCCCAAATTTAACATCATAATCAATCATGAAATATTGAAAGCTTTTCCTCTAAAGTTGGGAGGAAGAAAAATATGTCTATTTTTGCCAATTCTATTCTTCATAATAGTAGAACTCCTAGCCAAATCAATTAGGCAACAAAAGGGGAAAACGATATGCAACTCAGAAATAAAGAAGTGAATTAGCCTCAATTTGGAGATCACATAATTTTATATGTAGAAAACCCCAAAAAGTTCCACTAAAACACTCTTAGAACTAATAAATGGATTAAACATATTTACAGGTTTCAAAATTAACATTTAAAAGACCAGTTGCATTTTTATACATTAACAATATATTATCTGAATAACAAATATGAAGATAATTTTATTTATAATATGATGAAGAATAATAACATATAAAACTGTAATATAACACTAATGAAAGACATTAAAGAAGATGCAGATAAGTAATTGATATCCTGTGTCTGTGGATGAGACAAATAATATTACTTAAATGGCCATGTCTCCCAAACATTCTATAAATATGTTAAAATCTCTGCCAAAATTCCAGTGATATTTTTTGCAGAAGTAAAAAATTCTAAAATTACTTTGAGTCACAAAAGGTGCCAAAGAGACAAAGCAATCTTGACTGAATAGAACAAAGATGAAGTCATCCTCTTGTTTTCAAATTATATTACAAAGCTATAGTATTCAAAATAGTATGGCACTGGTATAAACACAAACTCATAGACCAGTGGAACAGAGAGCCAAGGAATAAACTCACACATATATAGGGAGTTGAACTATAACAAGGGTGCCAAGAATACACAATGGGGAAAATATAGTTTCCATAACTAGTGCTGTGAAAACTAGGCCCATGCTTAGACCTTGTACAAAAATCAACTCAAAATGGATTGCAGATTTAAACATAAGTCCTGAAACTCTAAAATTCCCAGAAGAATACATAGGGGAAAATCTCTTTAACATTGGTCTTAGCAATTTTTTTTGTATATAATACCAAAAGTACAGGCAACAAAGTCAAAAGAAAATAAGTGGTACTGCATTAAACTAAAAAGCTCCTGCACAATAAGAGAAACAATCAACAAGATGAAAAGGCAACCTGTGAAATAGGAAAACATATTTTCAAGCCATGTATCTAAAAAGGGGTTAATATCCAAAATACATAAAAACACTTATACATCTTAATTATAACAACAACAACAACAAAAAGCAGAGGAACTGAATAGACATTTGTCCAAAGACATACACGTCACCAACAGATACATGAAACATCACTAATCATCAGGGAAATGCAAGATAAAACAACAGTGATATATCACTTCACACCTGTTAGAATGGTTGTCATCAAAAAGACAAGAGATAACAAATATTGGTAAAGCTGTAGAGAAACAAGAACCATCATGCACTGAGAATTCTTGTGAGGGAATGCAAATTGGCATAGCCAGCATAGCGAATAGTACGGAGGTTCCTCAAAAAATCAAAAGTAGAATTACCACATGACCCAGCAATCTCACTTCTGGGCATTTATCCAAAGCAATTTATATCACTATATGTAAAAGATGCCTGCACCCCCATTTTATTTATGTTTATGGCCGCCTTATTTACAATTGCCAAGGTATAGAAGCAAACTAAATGTCCATTGATTGATGAACGGATAAAGAGGGGAGTTTGCCAAGATGGTGGAGTAGGATACATAGCTCACGCAGTACCATGAATACATACAAAACACTTCATACATAATACTTACTGAATATTGGCATAATATCTCTGACATTGGCAATACAAAGAGAATCCTCAAAAAATTGGCAGGAGAAAGAAAAAGAAAGGAAATCAGTGAGCAACCTGTCCCTCAGGGAGAAAACGGCAAAGGAGGAAAAGTGTTTTCATTCTGGAAATCTACCTCTCCAGCAGGGAGGTCAGCTGAGACAGAAAGTGAGCTTCAGAGGCTTGGAGGAGAAAGCAGCAGCAGCTTGGCATGCAGAACTGAGAGAAATCAACACAAAGGATCCATGCAATCCCTAGCCCAAGATGGTGGGTGCTGGCTGAGGAATGACTGCTGGAGCTCACACTTCTGTGGAAGAACCTGGGGAAAAAATGCGACTGTCTGTACAGAGGCAGCCTCAGGGGGCTTAAGTGTGGTTTAGGCAAAGGATATAAGTATGTGCTGAACAGAAAAGCCTGGGTCCCTCTGTAGGTATCAGCACTGCTGGAACACATGATGAATAAGGGGCACAACCTAGCCCAACCATAGCAGCCATCGCCTTAGTCCAGAGGGCATTGCCCAACACCACTGTTGGCATGCCTTCTCACAAGCAGGGGAAAATGATTCAGACATATCAGTCTTTTCAGCTTGCACTGGAGTGGCAAAATCACCGGTGTGCAGCTCCTGGTGGAGATGGGGTTAAAACCTGAATCCATTCCCAGTAGACTTGTGACTTTGCAGGTGGGGGCTGAGATTTGATTTGAGCCCCAGGTGGTGGTGGCAGATTTGCTCTGTTGGTGCCTTCGTAGACCTGTGCTTCTGAGACAACCGAGTGGAGTTCTGGTCTAAGTTGGCGGCAGGGTTTGCATTAACTGCATATCTGCATAACATATGCAGACATGGGTCTGGGGTCTGGGCTGACTCTGTGGCTCATGGTTGATCCAGGAACATGGCTGCACATGTACACTACAGTGGATCCTATTGCCTGATGTTGGCTGGTCTGCACTGGTGGTTCTTTGAGTGCAGAACATAGGGGACACCAAGGAAGGTTGCTAAAATTTCCATGGTTGAGGTGGGGACAAAGGCAGCATCAACAAAGTGTACTTGGTAAGCCCACATAGTAAGTGATGGATGAAACCACAGAGGGTACTTTCCAGTGGACATCACCTGTGGCAGAATACTTCGTGTTTTCTTTTCCAGTGGAAGCATGCAAATCCTGCCAAACCATACACCACAGCTCACAATAGGTGAGGAACTCTCTATTCTAACAGAAGAGGAGCAGATCTGGCCCCTGTAAGGGCTGTGTCAACCATAGAGTAAACAGGAGGCCCTACTCAATAACCAGTGCAGACTCTAGTCACCACAACACCAAACAAATATGCAATAATGGGGATAATAGGCAGCACACATGGAGGAAAGAAATGACAAATATTCATAGTAAAAACAGCTGGAGGAATAGCCTTCCCAGACTTCATACAACACTACAGAGCTACAGTAATAAAAACAGTGATATTGTCATAAAAACAGACATAGATCAATGGAACAGAGTAGAGAGCCCAGAAATAAACCCACAGATTTATGATTAATTTATCTTAAAAAAAAGGCAATAATACACAATGGAGTAAATACAGTCTCTTCAGCAAATCTGTTGGGAAAGTTGGACAGCTGCATGTAAATCAATGAAGTAAGAACACTCCCTCACACCATACACGAACGTAAATGGCTCAAAGACTTAAACATAAGACAAAACACTATAAACCTCCTAGAAGAAAACATAAGCAAAACATTATCTGACATAAATCTTAACAGTGTTCTCCTAGGTTAGTCTACCCAGGCAATAGAAATAAAGCAAAAATAAGCAAATGGGACCTAATTAAACTTATAAGCTTTTGCATAGCAAAGGAAACTGTAAGCAATACAAAAAGACAATCTATGAAATGGGAGAAAATACTTGCAAATGTTGTGTCTGACAAGGGCTTAATTTCCAGAATATATAAATGGGTCATACAACTTAATAACAAAAAAATTAAAAAATGAGCAGAAGACCTAAACAAGCAATTCTGTCTTGAAGACATACAAATGACAAATAGTTACGTGAAAAAATGCTCAATATTGCTATTATCAGAGAAATGAAAATCAAAACTACAATAAGATATCACCTCACACCAGTTAGAATAGCCATCATTAAAATCTATAAACCATAAATGCTGGAGAGGGCATAGGGAAAAGGGAACCTTCCAACACTGTTGGTGGAAATGTAGTTTGGTGTAACCATTATGGAAAACAATATGGAGATTCCTCAAAACACTGCAAACAGACTTGCCATATGATTCAGCAATGCCACTCCTTGACATATATCTGAAAAGGCACATGCACCTCAATGTTCATAGCATCACTATTTACTATAGCCAAGACATGGAAACAACCTAAATGTCCATCAACAGATGACTGGATAAAGAAGTGGTATATTTATACAATGGAATACTACTAAGACTTAAAAATAAAATAATGCCATCTGTAGCAATATGAGTTGAACTGGAGATCATCATTCTAAGTAAAGTAAGCCAGAAAGAGAAACTAAAATAACATATGATATCACTTAATGTGGAAACTAAAATTAAAACAAGACAAAAATGAAATTATTTCCAAAAAACGAAATGGACTCAGAGACATAGAAAACAAACTTATGGTTTACAAGGAGGGAGGGGGATGAAAAGGTATAAATCAGAATTTCAAGACTTGGAAATATTTACTACTATATAAAAATAGGTAAATAACAATTTCTTCAGAATAACACAGGGAACTATATTCAATAAATTGTAACCTATAATAAAAAAAGAATATGAAAACGAATATATGTATGTATGTGTATGACTGAAACATTATGCTGTACAACAGAAATTGACACATTCCAAACTGACTCTACTTCAATAAAAAAATAGAGGGGAAATAAAGGCATACTCAGATAAAAAAAACTAAGGGTTGTCATTAGAAGACATAACTAAAGAATCAAAAAGGAATTTTTCTCCATTCTTATGAAGTAAAGTTGGCTTCAGAAAACTTCAAAAATGAGACTGCCTTTCCAAACATTAAAATGCAGTATAAGTGCATATTTCTTCTCTTAACTGTTAATAAAATTATGTCAAATTATATATATATATATATAATTGAATTGTTAGGTAAACATACAAAATCACAGTATAGTTTAAAATCATGACAAGAATAAGCTGAGAGATTTCCGGAAGATGGCGGAGTAGAAGGACGCTCTTAAGTCACCCTCTCCCACAAATACACCAAGACCCACATCTACAGACCCACTCAGACAACCAGAGCACCTGCGGAACTCTGAAAGAACATCGCCCTCTTCAAAAGATAAAGACGCCAAAAATCTGGTAGGAGAAAAGGAAAAAAGAAAGAACAAAAGGCAAAGCAGCGCGGGACGGGTCCCGCAGGGACGGAGCGGCAAAGGAGGACTGGCGCTCGCTTCGCTGGGTCTCCCCTCTCCAACTGAGAGGCCAGCGGGACAGAGGGGGAGCCTCCGAGGCTCGGATCAGTACAGAGCAGCCCTTGTCTGACAGAACTAAGTTAAATGGGCACAGAGCGTCCCCCCGACACCCAGCCTGAGACGCGGGCCGACAGCGGCGGGCAGGGCCAGGCTGCACAAGCCGGGCGGAGGACGGGGGCGGCTACACGGAGGCAGCTCCGGGGGACTGCAAGGGGCTGGGCGCCGTGGCTGTGGGTGTACAGGACAGAACAACCTGGGCCCTCCATAAAACAGCAAGGTTGACGTGTTTTCGGGGGAAGGGTGCATACCCCCATCTCTGAAAACCCGCAGAAACTTTTCAGGGGAAGTGGGGCGGGGCCCAGGCACAGCTGCCATATTCTCAGGCGCTTAGCACCCAGGCGGGGGCGGGGGCGAAACCTGCATCCGCACCGAAGGTCTTTGCAGCGACAAAGGCCAGACTGAGACGGGCCTACAGCCCGGGGCAGGTGGGATCCTTCCATCCTTGTCCCTCTGAGAACTTGCTCCACGGGGACAGGCAAGGAGCTGAGTCTTGGCTCGGAGCAGGGACGAGCCTGACCCTCGGTTTTTCCCCGAGCCCACCTGCGGAGCGCCGACCAGGGCAGTGCGCGACCAGGGTGGAGCGCGCAGCCACACAGAGCAGCGGAGCTACCGGTGGCACAGGCAGAGGGAGAGCGGCCCCCCGCCTGTCGGGCAGGAACAAAGCCCCTGACCGAGGTGCTGGGAGGGGGCACGACCCGCCCTCCTGCCTGGCCAGTCTGCAACATCTCACTGCGGCATTCGTAGGGGCAGTGACCCGCCCGCCCACAGCAGAGGAGAGCTGCATCTGACGCCGTGTTATGAGGAGGCGCGGTCAGCTTGCCAACAGGTGCTGGGAGCAGCACAGAAGAGAGCGCCAACGGAGGGCCTATGAAAACAAGCTGAGCTTCCAAAGCAGGACGAAGACAGAAGGACTTCACATTAAAAGCACACAGATTCCAGGAGAACACCGACAAACCCCTTTTTTTAAAATTTTTTTCAATTTCTTTTATTTTTTTAAATCTGTTTTTTTAAATCTGTTTTTACCTGTTCTATTTTCTATTACTCTCTTAATTTTTATTTCTTAATTCATTTCTATTTTTCTTGGGTTTTGATGTCCTGTTATTGATTAGACACAGGCTTCAAATACATCTATTCATCTCCCCACCACTTTATTTTCTTTTAAAGGTTTTAAAAGGACGTCTCAACCCGATTAAAACTCTGCTTCAACTCGCTCTTCTATTATTCATTATACACTGTTTCCAAACTCACTTTCTCCCTTCTTTTAAAAATCTTTCTCTCTCTCTTTTTTCTTTTTCTTCTAAGTTCTGTTCCTAAATAGGCATTAGATATATAAAATCCTTAAGATCCAAAATAGACAACTGATACTCCATAAACCATAGTGCCAGAGAGGTATGAGCAAGATGAAGAAGCAGAGAAACATTTCCCAATTAAAAGAACAAGAGGAATCCCCTGAAAGATCAAAGAAACACACATCGATAGCCTACTAGATCAAGATTTCAAAAAAGGAGTGATGAAATTGCTGAAGGAATTAAAAGTGATAGTGCTTAGAGAGATAAAATATGTCAAAAATGAAATTGAAGCTATAAAGAAGAGCCAAGTAGAATGGGTAAACTCATTGAAAGAAATGAGGAATGATCTAATAGCTGTGCAAAGCCGACTGGATAATGCAGAGGAACGAATTAGTGATCTAGAAGATAGGGCAATAGAAAGCACCCATTCAGGAGAACTACAAGATAAGCAAATAAAAAATAATGAAAATAGCATAAGGGACCTAAGGGATAATATAAAGTGTCCCAATCTTCACATAATAGGGGACCCAGAAGGGGAAGAAGGATCAAAGGGGATTGAAAAGGTTTTTGAAGAAATCATGACTGAAAACTTCCCAAACTTAAAGAAGGAATCAGATATCCAAGTACAGGAAGCTCAGAGGGTCCCAAACAGGAAGAATCCAAATAGACCCACACCAAGACTTATCATAATCAAGATGGCCAGAGGCAAGGATAAAGAAATGATTCTAAAGGCAGCAAGAGAAAAGCAAAGAGTGAATTACAAGGGAACCCCCATAAGGCTCTCAGCTGATTTCTCTACACAAACACTACAGGCCAGAATGTAGTGGCACGGTATATACAAAGCCATGAATGAGAAAAAGATGCAGCCTAGGATACTTTATCCAGCAAGGCTATCCTTTAGGACAGAAGGAGAACTAAAGAGTGTCACAAACAAAAAAATGCTGCAGGAGTTTAGCAACACTTAACCCACGCAAAAAGAAATATTGAAAAGGCTATTCAAAATAGTAAAGCAGCAGGATGCTACAGAAATGAGAAACGTACAACTGGAAAGGTGATAACCCATGAATTACAAATAAAGAAAACACACAAATCGCTGAGAGTGGGAGAGGGAGGCAGGGAAATACAGAATATTTTTTTCATTATATTTTAAATTATTTTTAAGAGGAGGATGAGTTTGAGATCATATTATTATCAGTTTAATAAAAACAGTTATAGTAATGGGTTAATAGATTTACATAAAATGGTAACCACAAGTCAAAAATTTACAAGGGAGTCACAAAAATTAAATAAATTCCATGATAATACAAAGGAAAATTACCAAACCACAAAAGGAAGAAGAAAGGAACAAAGAGGATATACCAATTCAACTGCAAAGATAAGTTCAAAATGGCAATAAACACACATCTATCATTAATTACTGTAAATGTTAATGGACTAAATGCTCCAGTCAAAAGACATAGAGTGGCAGAGTGGATAATAAAGCAAGAACCTTCAATATGCTGCATACAAGAGACCCACTTTAGGGAGAAGGACACAGATAGATTGAGAGGGAAAGGATGGAAAAGGACATTCCATGCAAATGGAAAAGCCAAAAAAGCAGGTGTTGCAGTACTGATTTCAGACAAAATAGACTTTAAAACAAAGGCCATAAAGAAAGATAAAGAAGGACAT
The DNA here is from genome assembly GCF_048564905.1 of Vicugna pacos. Lineage (NCBI taxonomy): Eukaryota > Metazoa > Chordata > Mammalia > Artiodactyla > Camelidae > Vicugna > Vicugna pacos. Next base: position 1,587,719 of record NW_027328746.1, on the reverse strand, counting down.
TTTATAATGATTAAAGGAGTGATAAAGGATGAAGATATTACACTCGTTAATATATATGCACCCAATATAGGAGCACCTAAGTACATACAAGAATTACTAACAGAGATAAAGGGGGATATTGATGGGAATACAATCATATTTGAAGATTTTAACACTGCATTAACATCACTAGACAGAACTTCCAGACAGAAAATAAACAACGCAACAGAGAAATTAAATACTACAATAGAAAAACTAGATTTGGTGGATATTTTCAGAGCTTTACACCCCCCAAAAATAGAATATACATTCTTTTCAAGTGCACATGGAACATTTTCCAGGATCGATCATGTACTTGGACACAAAAGAAAGCTCAACAAATTTAAGAAGATAGAAATTATCTCAAGCATCTTTACTGACCACAATGCCATGAAACTGGAAATCAACAACAGAGAAACAAAGGAGAAAAAAAGAAAAGCATGGAGATTAAACAGTATGTTATTGAAAACACAATGGATCAATGAGGAAATCAAAGCTGAAATTAAAAAATACCTTGAGACAAATGATAATGAAAGCACAACCACTCAAAACCGATGGGACACAGCAATGGCAGTGCTAAGAGGGAAGTTTATAGCGATACAGGCCTTCTTCAAAAAAGAAGAACAATCTCAAATAAACAAGTTAACTCAACAGCTGAATCAATTAGAAAAAGAAGAACAAAAAGCCCCAAAAAGCAGCAGAAGGAAGGAAATAATAAAGATCAGAGAGGAATTAAATACAATAAAGATTAACAAGACCATAGAAATAATGAACCAAACCAAAAGCTGGTTTTTTGAAAAAGTAAATAAAATCGACACACCTCTGGCCAAACTCACAAAGAAGAAAAAGGAGAGAGCACTAATTAGCAAAATAAGAAAGGAAAATGGAGAAATTACAACAAACAAAATAGAAATACAGAATATCATATGAGAATATTATGAAAAACTATATGGAACCAAACTGGATAACCTAGAGGAGATGGACAAGTTTCTGGAAACATACTGTTCACCAAAACTAAATCAAGAAGAAACTGAACACTTGAACATTCCGATCACTAGAAAGGAAATAGAATTAGCAATTAAAAACCTCCCTACAAATAAAAGTTCAGGACCGGAAGGCTTCACCGGGGAATTCTACCAAACATACAAAGAAGAACTCATACCAGTCCTTCTCAAACTCTTCCAGACGATTGAAAAGGAGGGACTACTCTCAAACACATTCTATGAAGCCACCATCACCCTGATACCAAAACCAGGCAAAGACAGTACAAAAATAGAGGATTATAGGCCAATATCACTGATGAACATAGAAGCCAAAATCCTCACCAAAATTTTAGCAAATACAATGCAACAACACATAAAAAAATTATACAACATGACCAAGTGGGGTTCATCCCAGGGACACAAGGCTGGTACAACGTACGCAGATCAATCAATGTAATACATCACATCAACAAGAGAAAGGACAAAAACCACATGATCATCTCAATCAATGCAGAAAAAGCATTTGATAAAATTCAACATCCATTTATGATAAAAACTCTCACGAAAGTGGGTATAGAGGGAACATATCTCAACATAATAAAAGCTATATATGACAAACCTACAGCCAGCATAGTACTCAATGGTGAGAAACTCAAAAGCTTCCCACTAAAATCTGGGAGAAGACAAGGATGCCCACTATAACCCCTTCTATTCAACATAGTCCTGGAAGTCCTAGCCACAGCAATCAGGAAGAGAAAGAAATAAAAGGGATCCAAATTGGAAAAGAAGAGGTAAAAGTGTCATTATATGCTGATGACATGTTACTATATAGAGAAAACCCTAAAAGTTCCACACAAAAGCTACTAGAGCTGATTGAAGAATTCAGCAAGGTAGCAGGTTACAAATTTAACGTTCAAAAATCAGTTGCATTTCTTTACACTAACGATAAATCAACAGAAAAATATAGTAAAGAAACAATCCCCTTTAAAATAGCACCCAAAGTAATAAAATATCTGGGAATAAATCTAACCAAGGAGGTGAAAGAATTATACACAGAAAAGTATAAACCATTGATGAAGGAAATTAAAGAAGACTTTAAAAAAATGGAAAAATATTCCATGTTCCTGGATTGGAAGAATCAATATTGTTAAAATTGTCACACTGCGCATGGCTATCTGCATATTTAATGCAATCCCAATCCAATTACCCAGGACATATTACACAGAACTAGAACAAATCATAATAAAATTTATATGGAACCATCAAAGACCTAGAAATGCCAAAGCATTACTGAAGAGAAAGAAAGAGGCTGGAGGAATAACTCTCCCAGACTTCAGACAATACTATAGAGCTACAGTCATCAAGACAGCATGGTATTGGTAAAACAGACATATAGACAAAAGGAACAGAAGATAGAGCCCAGAAATGAACCCTCAAACATTTGGTCAACTAATCTTCGACAAAGGAGGCAAGAATATACAATGTAATATAGACAGTTTCTTCAGCAAATGGTGTTGGGAAAACTGGACAGCAGCATGTAAAAAAATGAAGCTAGAACACTCCCTTACACCATATACAAAAATCAACACAAAATGGATTAAAGACTTCAACATAAGACAAGATACAATAAACCTACTTGAGGAAAACATAGGCAAAATATTATCTGACATACATTACAAAAATTTTCTCCTAGAAGAAATAAAAGCAAGAATAAACAAATGGGACCTAGTGAAACTTACAAGCTTCTGCATAGCAAAGGAAACCAGAAGTAAAACAAGAAGAAAACCTACGGAATGGGAGAAATTTTTGCAAGTGAAACCGACAAAAACTTGATCTCCAGAATATATAAGCAGCTCATACGACTCAATAAGTAAAAAATAAACAACCCAATCCAAAAATGGGCAGAAGACCTAAACAAGCAATTCTCCAAGGAAGACATACAAATGATCAAAAACACATGAAAAAATGCTCAATATCACTAATTATCAGAGAAGTGCAAATCAAAACTACAATGAGGTATCACCTCACACCAGTCAGAATGGCCGTCATTGAAAACTCCAAAAATGACAAATGCTGGAGAGGCTGTGGAGAAAGGGGAACCCTCCTACACTGCTGGTGGGAATGCAGTTTGGTGCAGCCACTATGGAAAACAGTGTGGAGATTCCTCAAAAGACTAGGAATCGACTTACCGTATGACCCAGGAATCCCACTCCTGGGCTTGTATCCAGAAGGAAATCTACTTCAGAATGACACCTGCACTCCAATGTTCATAGCAGCACTATTTACAATAGCCAAAACATGGGAACAGCCTAAATGTCCATCAACAGGTGACTGGATAAAGAAGAAGTGGTATATTTTTACAATGGAATACTACTCAGCCATAAAAACCAACAACATAATGCCATTTGCAGCAACATGGATGCTCCTAGAGAATGTCATTCTAAGGGAAGTAATCCAGAAAGAGAAAGAAATATTCCATATGAGATCGCTCATATGTGGAATCTAAAAAACAAAAACTTAAGCAAACAATCAAACAAAAACAAAGCATAAATTCAGGACAGAAATATAGACAGAGAACACAGACTTGTGGTTACCAGGGGGGTAGAGGGTTGGAAGGGATAGACAGGGATTTCAAAATTGTAGAATAGATAAACAAGATTATACTGTATAGCACAGGGAAATATACACAAAATTTTATGATAAATCATAGTGCAAAAAATGTGACAATGAGTGTGTATATGTCCATGAATGACTGAAAAATTGTGGTGGACACTGGAATTTGACACAACATTGTAAAATAATTATAGATCAATAAAAAATTTAAAAAAAAAATAACAAGAATGAGCTTGTGAGGAGCACACCTTTAAGGAAATGACACAAGATGATAATGCAAATCCATAGGAATAAATAAGAGAGCAAGAAATGGTAAGTTATAATTTTTGTATAATAAATACTTTAAAATATGTTTGATTTATATTCTGTTAGCTTCTTTAAGACATGAAAGTTTCTAAAGGATTGTTACATTGTCTTGTTGTGTTTGTAAATATATAAATTAATATGCATCACAATACCAGTGTACAAGATGGTAAGAGAGACTAGAAGTGTATAAGACCAGCATTTCTATATTTTACTTGATTAAAGTTAGCAGAAATCTGAAGTAGATTAGTTAAGTTGTACAGGTTAACTCACAGAGTAACCACTATGAAAATAACTCCAAACAATATAGTGGAAAATAATTAAAATAATTAAAATTTCTCTAGAAAATTGTCAATTAATGCAAAAAGAATGAAGAAAAAGATGAGTAAAGGTGGAATAAGACATGTCATTTAGGAAAGGAAACATGAACTAGCAGTCATAGATACAAATCAATAATATACATTCAATGTAATAGGAGTAACCAATTCAATCAAAGGTCAGAGATTATTAGAGTGGATAAAATAATCCAACTTTACCCTGTATACAGAATGCACCCTTTGTATTAGAAATACAAATATTTTAAAACTCAAAGTATAGAAAAAGTTATTTAATGCAAACAGCAAAATAAGGAAGGTGGAGCAACTATACATATACCAGAAAATAGATTTTAAGAATAAAATATGTTAATAGAGATAAATATGTACATGTTATAAAACTGTCAATTCAAATGGAAAATATAACAATTATAAACATATATGCACCTAAAAACAAATCCTTAAAATATATGAAACAAAAACTGTTAGAAGGGACAAATAGACAATTCGCCAATAAGAGCTGGAAATTTCAGTATCACATTTTAAAGAATGAAAAGAACAAGGAAGAAGATCAAAAAGCTAATAAAATTTTGGAATAACACAAGAAGCCAACTAGATCTAGCACATAGAACACTGTAGCTAACAGTAGTATAGTACACATAATGCTCTGCACATGGAACATCCTCCATGATAGATCACATGAATAATAGTTTGCTTAAGCTGCCATAACAAAATGCCACAAACTGGGTGGCTTAAACAGGACAGATTCATTTTTACTGTTTTGGAGGCTTGAAGTCCCAGATCAAGGTCTTAGCAGATTTATTATCTTTCTAGGACTCTTTCCTTGGCTTACAGATGACTATCTTCACACTGTGCCTTTGTGTTGCCTTTCCTCTATGTATTGCATACTTGATGTCTCTTCTTCTTCTTATTATGACACCAGACATGTTGGATAAGGACCCACTCATACAATCTCATTCAATTACTTAATCTTTAATGCCCAACTCCAAACATAGTCACATTCTAAGGTAATGGGTGTTAGGAATTCAATGTGTAAATTTTAGGGGAACACAATTCAAATCATAATAACATTTTTGATCATTAAAATAACCAAAATAAACTTTAAAGAAATTAAACCACAAGTAAGTTCTAAAAACAGTGTAATGAAATTAGAAATCAATAGCAAAGGAAAATTTAGATAAATCACAAATATGTATATATTGAATGATGTACTCCTCAGCAAAACATTGGTCAAGAAAGGAAGTACATTAGAAACTAGAAAAATACTTTGATATAAATGACAATAATGGCACAAGAATCACAAATTCAAGAGATGTAGCTAAATCAACATTCAGATGGTTATTTATAGCTGTTAATGTCTATATTGAAATAGAAGCATGATTTCAAATTACAATCAACCTCTCTACCATAAGAAAACAGAAAAGACACAATACAAACCAAAGAGAAGAAAATAGATTCTTTAAAAAATCAACCAAATTGATGACACTCAAGTTAGACTAACCAAGAACAAAACCAGAAAATGCTCAAATTACTAAAATAAATAATTAAACAGGGATCATTATTACAGACATTATGGAAATGGATATTTCATTAATAACTTAACATCAACAAATTAAATATTATAGAAGAAATGGACAAATACCTGGAAAAAGAAACTACTGAAACACCCCAAGAAGGGATATAAAATCTTAACATACTTATAACAAGTGAACATATTGAATTAATCATCAAAAATTCCCACAAATGAAGCACACGGTAGCATATCTTCACTTTTGAATTTTACCAAATGTTTAAAGAATTAATACCTATTCATCACAAGCTCTTCCAAAAATTAGAAAAGGAGGAACAATCCCTAATTATCCTATAAATCCAATATTACCATGTATTACAGGTTGAATTGTATCCCCCCAAATTCATATGTTGAAGTTCTAATTCCCAGAAACTCATGATGTAACTATATCCATATTTAAGTGGTGGTTAAATAGATAGTTATGTTAAAATGAGATCATTAAGGTGGGTCCTCAGGCAATCTGACTTATGTCATAATGATAAGAGAAAATTTGAACTCAGGGAGACATTAGGGATGTGCACACACACACAAAAGTGACCATGTGAGGATGAAATAAGGAGGTAGCCATGTATTTGAAAAGTAGATACACCTAACGTGCCAACATCTTGACCTCGAACTTCTAATTACCAAAGTTTTGATAAAATATATTTCTGATGTGTACTTTATCCAAATTTTTGTGACAAATAGTCCAAGATAAACCCATTAAGTATGTAATATTTTGCTATGGCAGTCTTAGCAAACTAATGCACCATGATATAAATTTAGTCATAGACATCACAAGAAAATTACAGATAAATGTTTCTTATAAATGTAGATGCACAGATTCTTAACAAAATCTATCAAACTGAATCCAGCAACATTTAAATACTTATTGGAATTCATCCCAAGAATGCAACATTTGTTTAATATCTGAAAATAATTTAATATAATGCATCATATCAATAAGATAAATTATAAAAAACACATATTCTCAATGGAGGTATAGAAAGATTCTGATAAAATCCATCAACCTTTTATAATGAAAAAACCCCTAATAATAGAATTAAAATGCAATTCCCCAAATCTGATAAATGGAATATATGACAAACCCACAGCTAACATCATAGTTTCCCTATTGAGAAAGAGTGAATGTTTTCCCACTAAGACCAGAAACAAGACACATATGTTTGCTTTGACTATTTCTACTATACACTAGACTAGATGTTCTAAAAACAGCTATTAATGAGGGATAGGAAATAAAATGCATTCAAATTGAAAGGAAGTAAAACTATCCCTATTTGAAGAAACTATAAACTTGTATATAGACAATTGTAAAATATTTTTGAAAAGATATTACATTTAATGTCTACATACTTGCAAATAACTATAGAAAATGAAATCCAGAAGAACAATTCCATTTAAAATGAATAAAACACTTAGAAATAAATTTATCAAAAACTGCAAAACATAAATTTAAAACTACAAAATAGTGCTAAAATAAATTAAAGACATAAATTAATATAAAGAAATTTCATGTTCACTAATTGGAAAATTCAATATTAAGACTGGTTTTCCCACCATGAGTCTACAAATTTATTTCAGTTCTTAAAGAAACCATGATGATTTCTTCAAAGAAATTTAGAAGCTGATGATGAAATTCATAATTCAAAGTATACAGAACAGGATAAAAATTTGAAAATGAAGTATAAAATTTGTGCATTCAATATCTCCATTTCATAAAATATTTCAAAACTATGGTCAACAAGATATGGTGGTACTGACAAGGAAATACATATAGATAAATAGAACAAAATTGAGAGTCCATAAAAAAATCCTTCATATCTAAGTCAATTAATTTTAAACAATGCTGTGAAGAAATTTCAGCGGGGAAAAAGGATGATTTTTAAAACAAAACAAGTATTTAATTTTTTAAATTATTTTTGTTTCATTTTGGGGGGAGGTAATTAAGTTTATTTATTTATTCATTTTTAGAGGAGGTACTGGGGGTTGAACCCAGGACCTCATGCATGCTAAACATGTCCTATAACACTTAAGCTATATACTTCTTCCCAAACAAATAAATAGTTTTAAACAAACAAACCCTGAGAAACTGGAAAGCCATATGCAAAACAATACATTACATTGGCACCCTTACCTCACATCACATACAAGCATTAGATAAAAATTCATCACAGACTAAATTTAATGGTTAAATTATGAAACCTTTAGAAAACATAGTTGTAAATCTCTGTGACCTTGAATTAAGCAATAATGCATTAGGTTATGAACAAATATAATAAAAGAAAGCAATAAAACTAAGCAAAAGAAGAAAATATAGATATATTTCACTGTATCAAAGTTAAAATGTGTATCCTTGAAAAGGCACAATCATGCAAGCAAAAGGACAATGGAATGGATTAAAAGAATTTAAATTATATATATGACAATGGGTTTGTTGTTAGATTATATAAACATTTAAATCTCAAAAACAAGAACATATAAAACCAAATTTGAAAATGCACAGAGGATCTGAATAGATATATCTTATAAGAAGATATAAAATTGTACAAAAAATGTGAAATGAGTCTCAATTACAATTACCTATCAGTGAAATGAAATTTAAAACCACAATGTGATGAGTTCTCACCTATTAGGATGGTAAAAATAAAAAAGAATTATAGTATAGGGTGGTGACAAGAATGTGGCAAAAGTGAAATCTTTATAATTGCTTGTAGTAATGTAAAGTGCTGCAGTCAGTTTGAATAAGAATTTTTTAAAAAATCCTCAAAAAGTTCTTCATAGATTTACAATATCACAAAACAATTTCACATCTATGTATATACCCAAGATAAATTAAATCTTATTTCTACACAAAATTTGTACATAAATGTTCACACTATTATTCATAATTTTTAGCAATTGATGAATGGATAAATAAAATGTGATATATCAATATGATGGGATAAAATTCAGCAATAAAGAATTGTACATTGATACATGCTGCAACATAAATAAACCTTAAAAATATTATTCTATATCTATTGCAAGATGGTGACTTAAAGAAGTTCCTGAACTCACTGCATTCCATGGATACACTGAATCTATATCTACATACAGAAAAATCCCTTTTGAAAGAAATCTAGAAACTAGCTGAGTGACTCTTACAAATCAGACAAACAAGAAGAAAAAACATTAAAGGGTCCAAGCATATCCTCAAATACTTGGAGTCACTAAAACCATAAGGCTACTTGGACAATCACAAAGATTTGAGAGACAAATATGAAATAGGTCAAAGTTGAAAAATAAGGCTTATCCACTCAGATAAAACCACTCCAAGACTGGATGGGCTGGGTGTTATATGTAATGCATAGAAACCAGCACAGAGGGTTAAGAAAGATAAGGAATGAAGAAATATATTTTAAACATAAATAACAATATGAAGCATCAGAAAAGAACTTAAGGAAATGGAGATAAATGATTTACCTGATAAAGAGTTCAAAATGGTCATAAAGATGCTCATCAAGTTCAGGAGAACGATGTGTGAGCAAGTTGAGAATTTCAATAAACAGATAGAAAATATAAGAAAGTACAAAACAAAAATGACACAGCTGAAAAATACAATAACTGAACTGCAAAAAAATCAATAGATGGATTCAACTGCCAATTAAATGAAGTAGAAGAAAGGATCAGCAAACTTGACGACAGGGCAGTAGAATCATCCAAAGAAACTAAAAGAAACAACATCAAAATAAGAAGATAAAAGAGAATAGATAGCTTAAGGGACTTATGGAGCAGCATCATGCTGAGAAATATTTACATATAGGGATATCAGAAGGACAGCAGGGAGAAAGAAAGAGGTAGAAAAAAATTACTTGAAGAACCAATGGCCTAGAATTTCCCTAACCTGGAAAGGAAGCAATCATCCAGGTCCAGGAAGCCCACAAATTTCCAAATAAAATGAATTCTAAGAGATCTACACCAAGATACATCATAATTAAATTGTCAAAAATTAGATACAAAAAGAATCTTAAAAGCAGTAAGAGAAAAACAACTTGCTGTGTACAAGGGAACACCTATAAAATTAGTAGTAGATATTTTAGTGGAAACATTGCAAGCTGGAACGGATTGGCACAATATATTCAAAGTGCTGAAAGAAAAAAAAATCCTACCTACAAAAATACTCTAACCAGCAAATTTTCATTCAGAACTGAAGACTAGATAAAGAATTTTTCTGACAAACAAAGGTATAAAAATTTCAGCATCACTAAAATGGCCTTAAAAATATTAAAGGAAATTCTTAAGCTGAAATTAAAGGACACTGATAAATAACAGGAAAACATATGAAAGTATAAATCTCGAGTAAAGGTTAATATATAGTTAAATTCAGAATAATCTAGTTTTATAACAGTGACAGGTTAATCACTTATAAATTTAGTATAAATGTTAAATGACAAAAGTAGTAAAAGTGACTAACTACCATAATTTGTTAATTGATACACAAGAAAAAACATGTAAATTGTCACATCAAAAACATAAAATGTGCATGAGAGAGTAAAATTAGTACTTAAGAATATCTTCCAACTTAAGTTTTTATCAACTTAAAATAGATTTAAAATGTAAAATGTTTTATGGAAGCTGCAAGATAACAACAAAGCAAAAGACTACAGTAGATACTCAAAATATAAAGAGAAAGGAATCTAAACATGCCATTAAAGAAAATGATAATGTCACAAAGGAAGAGAGCAAGAGAAGAAGAAAAGACAAAGGAAATTACAAAACAGTTGGAAGCATTGAACAAAATTCCAATAATTCCATACCTATTGAAAATTATTTAAAATGTAAATGGATTAAATCATCCAATTAAAAGCCATAGTGTCACTGGATTGATTAAAATAAAAAAAGACCCAATAATATACTGCATGTAAGAGACTCACTTCAGTTGGAAGGAAACACATAGAAGAAAGTAAAAGGATGGAAAAAGATATTTCATGCAAATCAAAAACAAAAGAAAGCTGGGTTTTCTATATCTTACATCAGACAAAACAGAATTTATGACAAAGATTTTAATAAAATACAAAGAAGGTGATATATAATGAAAAATTGATCAATTAAAAAGATATTAATACTTGTAAATATGCACTTAACATAGGAGCATCTAAATATATAAAACACATATTGACATTCTTAAGGGAGAAATAGACAGCAATACAATAGTAGTAGCAAATTCAATATCTCACTATCCTCGATGGATAAAGCACCTACAAAAATCAATAAAGAAACAGGACTTAAATGGTATCTTAGATGAGATGGACTTAAAATATATTTAGAGAAGTTTCCACTCCAAGGAAAGAGAACAATATTTCTTCTTAAGTACATATGAAACATTCTATGTGATATTAGGCAAAGAAATTTAAGAAGATTGAAATCATATCAAGCATCTTTTCAGACTACAGTGGTATAGAACTAGAAATTACTTACAAGAAGAAAACTGTAAAATTCACAAATGTACAGAGTTTAAACAACATTCTCCTGAACAAGTAAAGGATAAAAGAATAAATTAAAAGAGAATTCAAAATATATTGAGAAAAATAAAAATGGAAGTATCACATACCAAAATTAATGAGATGCAGCAAAAGAAGTTCTAAAAGGGAAATTTAAAGTGATAAATATGTAAATTAACAAATAGGATAGATCACATATAAACAGCCTAACTTTATAACTGAAGAAAATAGAAAAAGAAAAATGAAGCCTAATTTTAAAGGGAAAGGATTAACAAAGATCAGAGTGTAAATAAATAAAATAGAGACTAAAATTATAATAGAAAAGTTCAATATAAAAAAAAGCTTGTTGACAAACCTTTAGCTAGACTCACTAAGGAAAAAGAATTAGAAAACAAGAACTCAGATAAGTGAAATCAGCTATAAAAAGAGAGATGTTGTAACTGATACAACAGATATACAAAAGATCACAGGAGACTAGTATGAACAATTATAAGACAATACATTGATAACTTACAAGACATGAAAATATTCCTAGAAACATACACCGTAGAAGGAAAGAATTAACAAAAATCAGAGAAGATATAAATAAAATATAGAATAAAAATACAACAGAAAACATAAATGGAACTAAGAGGTAGTTATCTGACAAGGTAAACAAAATTGAGAAACATTTAGCAAGACTCTCAGAAATAAAGAGAGGGAATCAAATAAATAAAATAAGAAATGAAAGAAGAGAAATAACAGTGGATATTATAGAAACACAAAGGCTATAAGAGAATATTATGAATAACAATAGACCAATAAATTAAAGCAATCTAGAAGAAATGGACAAATTCTTAGAATCAACAAACTTATAAGACTGCATCATGAAGTGATAAAAAAATATTAATGGACCAATCACTAGTAAGAAGATTGATTCAGTAGTAAAAAATCTCTCTTAAAATAAAAGTTCATAACCAGATGACTTCACTGGTGAATTCTACCAAATGTTCAAGGAAAATTTAATACCTATCTTTCTTAAAATCTTCCAAAAACCTGAAGAGGAATGAATGCTTCTGAAATGATTTTATAGGAGAACGTTACCCTGATAGCTAAACCAGACAAGAGCAACACAACAAAATAAAATTACAGGCTAATATTTCTGATGAACATACAGGCAAAAATCATCAACAAGATATTATCAAACCAAATGCAATAAATTAAAAGGATCATATAAAATTATCAAGTGGGATTTACTGCAAAGAAGGAAATATGGTTCAACATCTGCAAGTTAATCAACATGATACACCACATTAACAAAGTAAAGGATACAAATCTAATGATTATCTCAATAGATGAAGGAAGAGCATTTGACAAGACTCAACACAACTTTACTATAAAACTCTTAATAAAATGAATATGGAAGGAGCATACCTCAGCATAACAAAGGCCATATATCACAAACCCACACCTAACATACTTAGTGATGAAAAGCTGATAGCTATACCTCTAAGATCAGAAACAAGACAAAGATGCTCACTCCCATCATTCTTATTCAATGTAGAATTAGAAGTCCTAGTCAGATCAATTAGGTAATAAAAGAAAAGAAAAACCATCTAAACTGAAAAACAAAAAGCAAAACTATCTCTTTTTACAGATGGCATACTATTATATGTGGAAACCTATAAAGACTCTACCAAAAACCTGTTAAAATAAATAAAATTGAGTAAAGTAGCAGGATATAAAATCAATATAAAAATCAATTGTTTCCATACACTACTAATGAAGTATCAGAAGGAGAAATCAGGAAAACAGACCTTTTTAAAGTTGCATCAAAAATAATAAAACACCTAGTGATAAATTTATCTGAGGAGATGAAACACCTATACACCTAAAATTATGACACTGATTAAATAAATAGAATTAGACACAAATAAATGGAAAGATATTTTATGCTTATAGATTGGAACAACTAATACTGAAAAAATATCTATATTATCCAAAGCAATCTACAGATGAATATAATCATTATCAAAATAACAATGATACTTTTCACAAAGATAGAAACATCCTGAAATTTGAATGGAACCACAGAAGATCCCAAACAGCCAAAGCAAACTTGAGAAAAGGACAAAGCTGGAGGCATCACACTAATTTCAAAATGTATTAGAAAGAGAGAGTAAAGAAAACACCATTGTATTGGTATAAAATAGACATATAGATCAATGGAACAGGATAGAAAGCTAGAAATAAACTCACACATGTATGGTCAATTAATTTACAACAAAGGAGACAAGAATATACAATGGGAAAATATTGTCTTTTTGAGCAATGTTGTTGGGGAACCAGGAGATTCAAATGTAAAAGAACAAAACTGGACAAGTACCTTAAGCCACAGACAAAAACAAACTCAAAATGTACTAAACTCTTGTACATAAGACATAAAACCACAAAACTCCTTGAAGAAAACATAGAGAGCAAGCTACTCAACATCAGTCTTGGAAATTGCTTTTTTGATTTGACATTAAAAGCAAAGGCAACAAAAGCAAAAATAAACATTAGAATACATCAAACCAAAAATCTTCTATATAACAAAGGAAACAATCTATAAAAAAGGCAACCTGTGGAATGGGAGAAAATATTTACAAATAATTTATTTAATAAGGGGTTAATAATCAAAATATATAAAGAGTTCATATAACTCAATGGAAAAACAATAACAATTTGGGTATCAGTCAAGATGGCAGAGTTGAAGGACTCTCATAGTTCACCATCTCCCACAAATACATCAAAACTCACATCCACAGACTTACCCAGCCAACCAGAGCACCTGCTGAATTCTGACAGAACAACACCTTCTTCAAAACAAAGATGCCATAAATCTGGTAGGAGAAAAGGAAAAAAGAAATAAGGAAAAGCAAAACAGTGCAGGGCCAGTCCCACAGGGAGAGAGTGGCAAAGGAGGAATAGCGTTCATTCACTGGGTCTCCCTGACTCCAAATGAGAGGTCAGAGGGACAGAAGGAGAACCTCTGAGACACGGATCTGTACAGAATAGCCCTTGACTGACAGAACTAAGTTAAATGGGCACAGAAGGTATCTGCAACCCCAGCCTTAGGGGCAAAGTGGCAGATGGGGGAGAGGACAGGCTGCCTTAAGCAGATGGAAGACAGGGACAGGAAATACAGAGGCAAGCCCAGGGGAACGTAGGGTGCTGTGCAACATCACTGGGAGGGTATACAGAGCAGAACAACCTGGGTCCTTTATAAACTATGAAAGAAAAAAAAAGCAACATGGCTGGTGTGCCCTGAGGGTAAGGGTGACATGTGCCATAGATTCCATCTCCAAAAACCCACGTAACCAGATTTGGGATAGAAGATAGGCAGGGCTCAGCCATATCTAACATATCCTCTGGTGCTTAGCACCCAGGTGGGGGCGAGGTCAAAACCTGAATTCAAAACTAGGAGCTTAGCAGTCTCATAGACGAGACTGAGTCTTGTTTACAGCCTGAGTCAGATAGGATCATTCTGCCTTGGTACCTCTGAGAACTCATGTCTCCAAGACAAACAAGAAACTGAGTTCTGGCATGGAGCAGGGGTGAGTGCTGTTCCACTGTATTCCCCAAGCCAGCCTACAGAGCACGGACAGAAGGTAGAGTGGGCAGCTGCATAGAGCAGGGGAGTGACCAGTGCAGGTGGAAGGCAGCACCCTCCATCTTCCATGAAACAGTGCAGCATCTGACTGTGCTGTTAGGAGAGGGCACAACCTACCTGCCTATCATGCAAGTGCACAGCATCTGACAGCAGCATTGGGAAGGGACGTGACCCACTCACCCAATGTGTAAGAGCATAGCACCTGACTGCAGAGTTGGGAAGGGGCACGATTTGCTTGCCAACTGGCAGTGGGAGCAACACAGATCAGGGACGCGAACAGAAGGCCTCTGGAAGCATCGAGCTAAGTTCACACAGCAGGGCAAGGACAGAAAGACCTCTTGATAAAACCGTTAAGAGCACATAGACTCCACAGGAACACACCCATGTTATTTTCCTTTTTTCCCTTGGTTTTTACATTTACATAGATAAATAAATAAACTACTTAAGGACCAAAATAGATAACTGATACACCATAAGCCACAGAGCCAAGAGACATGAGTAAGATGAAGAAATAGAAAACCACTCTCAATTAAAGAACAAGAGAAATCCCCTGACAAAATGAACAATGAACTAGACATTGATAGCCTACAAGATCAAGATTTCAAAAAAGGAGTGATCAAAGTATTGAAGGAACTAAAAGAGATAGTGTTTAGAGACATACGATATGCCAAAAATGAAATTGAAGCAATAAAGAGAAGCTAATCAGAATTGGAAAACTCATTGGAGAAATGAAAGCTGATCTAAAGGCTGTACAAAGCAGGCTAGATAATGTAGAGGAACAAATAAGTGACGTGGAAGACAGGACAGCAGGAACCACCCAATAAGAACATCTGAGAGAAAAACAAATAAAAAACAATGAAAACAAAAAAAGGAACTTATGGTATAATATAAAGCATGCCAATCTACACATAATAGGGCTTCCGGAAGGAGAAGAAAGAGCAAAGGGGATTGAAAAGGTTTCTGAAGAAATCATGACTAAAAACTTCACAAACCTAAAGAAGAAATCAGATATCCAAGTACAGGAATCCCAGAGGGTCCCAAACAGGAAGAACCCAAACAGATCCACATGAAGACATATTATAATCAGAATGGCCATGGTTAAGGATAAGAAATTATCCTAAAGGCAGCAAGAGAAAAACAAAGAATGAGTTACAAGGGAACCCCCATAAGACTCTCAGCTGATTTCTCTACACAAACACTACAGGCCAGAAGGGAGTGGCAAGATATACTCAAAGTCCTGAATTAAAAAAAAAAAGAGAGAGGAGGCAAGATGGCGGCGTAGAAGGACGCTCGTAAGTCACTCTCTCCCACAAATACACCAAGATCCACATCTACAGACTCATTCAGCCAACCAGAGCACCTGCGGAAATCCGACAGAACATCGCCCTCTTCAACAGATAAAGACGCCAAAAATCTGGTAGGAGAAAAGGGAAAAAGAAAGAACAAAAGGCAAAGCAGCACGGGACGGGTCCCGTGGGGAGGGAGCGGCAAGCTGGACTGGCGCTTGCTCGCTGGGTCTCCCCTCTCCAACTGAGAGGCCACCGGGATGGAGGGGGAGCCTCCAAGGCTTGGATCTTTACAGAGCAGCCCTTGTCTGACAGAACTAAATTAAACGGGCACAGAGCGTCCCCCCGAAACCCAGCCTGAGACGCGGGCCGGCAGCGGAGGGCAGGGCCAGGCTGCACAAGCCAGGCGGAGGACGGGGGCGGCTGCACGGAGGCAGCTCCGGGGGACTGGTAGGGGCTGGGCGCCGTGGCTGTGGGTGTACAGGGCAGAACAACCTAGGCCCTGCATAAAACACTAAAGTTGATGTGCTCTCGGGTGAAGGGTGCATAACCCCATCTCTGAAAACACGCGGAAACATTTCAGGGGAAGTGAGGCGGGGCCCAGGCACAGCCGCCATATTCTCCGGCGCTTAGCACCCAGGCGGGGGCAGGGGCGAAACCCGCATCCACACCAAAGGGCTCAGCAGCCTCAAGGGCCAGACTGAGACGGGCCTACAGCCCGGGTCAGGTGGGATCCTTCCATCCTGGTCCCTCAGAGAACTTGCTCCACAAAGACAAACAAGGAGCTGGGTCTTGGCGCGGAGCAGGGACGAGGCTGCCCCTCAGTCTTCCTCCAGCCCACCCGCGGAGCGCCGGCCAGGGCGGAGCGCGCAGCCACACAGAGCAGCGGAGCTACCGGCGGCGCAGGCAGAGGGAGAGCGGCCCCCCCGGATGTCGGGCAGGAACACAGCCCCTGACCAAGGTGCTGGGAGGGGGCACGACCCGCCCTCCTGCCTGGCCAGTCTGCAACATCTGACTGCGGCATCCGGAGGAGCACTGACACGCCCGCTCAAAGCAGAGGAGAGCTGCATCTGACCCCGTGTTAGGAGGAGGCACGATCTACTTGCCGACAGATGCTGGGAGCAGCACAGAAGTGGGCGCCAACGGAGGGCCTATGAAAACAAGCTAAGCTTCTAAAACAGGACGAAGACAGAAGGATTTCACATTAAAAGCACACAGACTCCAGGAGAACACCGACAACGCCTTTTTTTTTGGTTTTGCTTTTGTTTTTGTTTGTTTTTTGTTTTGTTCTTAAATCTGTTTTTACCGGTTCTATTTTCAATTAGTCTCTTAATTTTTACTTCTTAATTCATTTCTATTTCTCTTGGGTTTTGATGAACTGTTATTGATTACACACAGGTTTCAAGTACATCTATTCATCTCCCCATCCCTTTTTTTTTTCTTTTTCTTTTTTTTAAAGGTATTAAAAGGACGTCTCAACCCGATTAATACTCTGCTTCAAATCGCTCTTCTATTATTCATTATACACTGTTTTCAAACCCTCTTTCTCCCTTCTTTTAAAAATCTTTCTCTCTCTCTCTTATTATTTCTTTCTCTTTTTTTCCTAAGTTCTATTCATAAATAGGCATTAGATAGATAAAATCCTTAAGATCCAAAATAGACAACTGATACTCCATAAACCACAGTGCCAGAGAGGTATGAGCAAGATGAAGAAGCAGAGAAACCTTTCCCAAATAAAAGAACAAGAGGAATCCCCTGAAAGAAAGATCAATGAAATAGACATCGATAGCCTACTAGATCAAGATTTCAAAAAAGGAGTGAACAAATTGCTGAAGGAATTAAAAGAGATAGTGCTTAGAGAGATAAAATATGTCAAAAATGAAATTGAAGCTATAAAGAAGAGCAAAGCAAAATGGGTAAACCCATTGACAGACATGAGAAATGATCTAATAGCTGTGCAAAGCCGGATAGTTAATGCAGAGGAACGAATTAGTGATCTAGAAGACAGGGCAATAGAAAGCACCCATTCAGGAGAACTACAAGATAAGCAAATAAAAAATAATGATAATAGCATAAGGGACCTATGGGATAATATAAAGCGTCCCAATCTTTGCATAATAGGGGTCCCAGAAGGGGAAGAAGAATCAAAGGGAATTGAAAAGGTTTTTGAAGAAATCATGACTGAAAACTTCCCAAACTTAAAGAAGGAATCAGATATCCAAGTACAGGAAGCTCAGAGGGTCCCAAACAGGAAGAATCCAAATAGACACACACCAAGACATATCATAACCAAGATGGCCAGAGGCGAGGATAAAGAAATGATTCTAAAGGCAGCAAGGGAAAAGCAAAGAGTGAATTACAAGGGAACCCCCATAAGGCTCTCAGCTGATTTCTCTACACAAACACTACAGGCCAGAAGGGAGTGGCAAGATATATTCAAAACCCTGAATGAAAAAAAGATGCAGCCTAGGATACTTTATACAGCAAGGCTATCCTTTAGGATAGAAGGAGAAATAAAGAGTTTCACAGACAAAAAAAAGCTGCATGAGTTTGGAAACACTAAACACATGCTAAAAGAAAAATTGTAAGGGCTATTCTAAATAGAAAAGCAGCAGGATGCTACAGAAATGAGAAACTCACAACTAAAAGATGATAACTCATGAATTACAAATAAAGAAAACACAAAATTATAAAAGAAGACATACAAATCACTGAGAGTGGGAGAGGGAGGCAGGGAAATATAGAATTTTTTTCTTTATTATAAAAATTTTTTTAACAGTAGGATGGGTTTGAGACCATGTTATTATCAGTTAAACAAAAACAGGTATTGGTTAATAGATTTATATAAAAGGGTAACCACAAGTCAAAAATTTACCAGGGATTCACAGAAATTACATAAAATCCAAGATAATACAAAGGAAAATTACCAAACCACAAAAGGAAGAAGAAAGGAACAAAGAGGATATAACAATTCAAATGCAAGGATGAGTTCAAAATGTCAATAAACACACATCTATCATTAATTACTGTAAATGTTAATGCACTAAATGCTCCAGTCAAAAGACATAGGGTGGCAGACTGGAAAATAAAGCAAGAAATTTCAATATGCTGCATACAAGAGACCCACTTTAGGGAGAAGGACACATACAGTTTGAGAGTGAAAGGATGGAAAAGGATATTCCATGCAAATGGAAAAGCCAAAAAAGCAGGTGTTGCAGTACTAATTTCAGACAAAATAGACTTTAAAACAAAGGCCATAAAGATAAAAAGGGACATTTTATAATGATTAAAGGAGTGATACAAGATGAAGACATTACACTCATTAATATATATGCGCCCAATATAGGAGCACCTAAGTACATACAAATATTACTAACAGAGATAAAGGGGGATATTGATGGGAATACAATCATAGTTGGAGATTTTAACACTGCATTAACATCACTAGTCAGATCTTCCAGACAGAAAATAAACAAGGCAACAGAGAAATTAAATACTACAATAGAAAAACTAGATTTGGTGGATATTTTCAGAGCATTACACCCCCAAAAAATAGAATATACATTCTTTTCAAGTGCACATGGAACATTTTCCAGGATTGATCATGTACTTGGACACAAAAGGAAACCTCAACAAATTTAAGAAGATAGAAATTATCTCAAGCGTCTTTACTGACAACAATGATATGGAACTGGAAATCAACAACAGAGAAACAAAGGAGAAAGAAAGAAAAGCATGGAGATTAAACAATATGTTATTGAAAAAACAATGGATCAATGAGGAAATCAAAGATGAAATTAAAAAATACCTTGAGACAAATGATAATGAAAGAACAACCACTCAAAACCTATGGGAAACAGCAAAGGCAGTGCTAAGAGGGAAGTTTGTAGCGATACAGGCCTTCCTCAAAAAACAAGAACAATCTGAAATAAACAAGTTAAACCACCACCTGAATGAATTAGAAAAAGAAGAACAAAAAGCACCAAAAAGCAGCAGAAGGAAGGAAATAATAATGATCAGAGAGAAATTAAATACAATTGAGATTAACAAGACCATAGAAAAAATCAACCAAACCAAAAGCTGGCTTTTTGAAAAAGTAAATAAAATCGACAAACCTCTGGCCAAACTCACAAAGAAGAAAAAAGAGAGAGCACAAATTAGCAAAATAAGAAAGGAAAATGGAGAAATTACAACAAACAAAATAGAAATACAGAATATCATACGAGAATATTATGAAAAAATATATGAAAACAAACTGGATAACCTAGAGGAGATGGACAAGTTTCTGGAAACATACTGTCCGCCAAAACTGAATCAAGAAGAACTGAACACTTGAACAATCCGATAACTAGAAAGGAAATAGAAATAGCAATTAAAAATCTCCCTACAAATAAAAGTCCAGGACCGGACGGCTTCACCGGGGAAATCTACCAAGCATACAAAGAAGAACTCATACCAGTTCTTCTCAAACTCTTCCAGACGATTAAAAAGGAGGGACTACTCCCAAACTCATTCTATGAAGCCACCATCACCCTGATACCAAATCCAAGCAAAGACCCTACAAAAAAAGAGAATTATAAACCAATATCACTGATGAACATAGACGCCGAAATCCTCACCAAAATTTTAGCAAATAGGATCCAACAACACATGAAAAAGATTATACACCATGACCAAGTGGGGTTCATCCCAGGGACACAAGGCTGGTTCCACATATGCAAATCAAGCAATGCAATACATCACATCAACAAGAGAAAGGACAAAAACCACGTGATTATCTCAATACATGCAGAAAAAGCGTTTGATAAAATTCAACACACATTTATGAGAAAAAAGCTTGCCAAAGTGGGTATAGAGGGAACATATCTCAACATAATATAAGCTATATATGACAAATCTACAGCCAGCCTAGTTCCCAAAGGTGAAAAAACAAAAGCTTCCCACTAAAATCTGGGAAAAGGCAAGGATACCCAATATCACCACTCCTATTCAACATAGTCCTGGAAGTCCTAGCCACAGCAATCAGGAAGAGAAAGAAATAAAAGGGATCCAAATTGGAAAAGAAAAGGTAAAAGTGTCATTATATGCTAATGACATGTTACTATATATAGAAAACCCTAAAAGGTCCACACAAAAGCTACTAGAGCTGATTGAAGAATTCAACAAGGTAGCAGGTTACAAATTTAACGTTCAAAAATCAGTTGCATATCTTTACACTAATGATAAATCAACAGAAAAATATAGTAAAGAAACAATCCCCTTTAAAATAGCACCCAAAGTAATAAAATATCTGGGAATAAATCTAACCAAGGAGGTGAAAGAATTATACACAGTAAACTATAAACCATTGATGAAGGAAATTAAAGAAGACTTTAAAAAATGGAAAGATATCCCATGCTCTTGGATTGGAAGAAACAATATTGTTAAAATGTTCACACTGCCCAAGGCAATCTACAGATTTAATGCAATCCCTATCCAATTACCCAGGACATATTTCACAGAACTAGAACAAATCATAATAAAATTTATATGGAACCATCAAAGACCTAGAATTGCTAAAGCATTACTGAAGAGAAAGAAAGAGGCTGGAGGAATAACTCTCCCAGACTTCAGACAATACTATAGAGCTACAGTCATCAAGACAGCATGGTATTGGTACCAAAACAGACATATGGACCAATGGAACAAAATAGAGAGCACAGAAATGAACCCACAAACTTTTGGTCAACTCATCTTCGACAAAGGAAGCAAGAATATAAAATGGAATAAAGACAGTCTCTTCAGCAAATGGTGTTGGGAAAACTGGACAGCAGCATGTAAAACAATGAAGCTAGAACACACCCTTACACCATATACAAAAATCAACTCAAAATGGATTAAAGACTTAAACATAAGACAAGTTACAGTAAACCTCCTAGAGGAAAACATAGGCAAAATATTATCTGACATACATTTCAAAAATTTTCTCCTAGAAGAAATAAAAGCAAGAATAAACAAATGGGACCTAATGAAACTTACAAGCTTCTGCAGAGCAAAGGAAACCAGAAATAAAACAAGAAGAAAACCTACGGAATGGGAGAAAATTTTTGCAAGTGAAACCGACAAAGGCTTGACCTCCAAAACATATAAGCAGCTCATACAACTCAATAAGAAAAAACTAAACAACCCAATCCAAAAATGGGCAGAAGACCTAAACAAGCAATTTTCCAAAGAAGACACACAAATAATCAAAAACACAAGAAAAAATGCTCAATATCACTAATGATCAGAGAAATGCAAATCAAAACTGCAATGAGGTATCACCTCACACCAGTCAGAATGGCCATCATTCAAAAACCCAAAAATGACAAATGCTGGAGAAGCTGTGGAGAAAGGGGAACCCTCCTACACTGCTGGTGGGAATGCAGTTTTCTGCAGCCACTATGGAAAACAGTGTGGAGATTACTCAAAAGACTAGGAATAGACTTACCATATAACACAGGAATCCCACTCCTGGGCTTGTATCCTGAAGGAAATCTACTTCAGGATGACACCTGCACTCCAATGTTCATAGCAGCACTATTTACAATAGCCAAAACATGGAAACAGCCTAAATGTCCATCAACAGGTGACTGGATAAAGAAGAAGTGCTATATTTGTACAATGGAATACTACTCAGCCATAAAAACCGACAACATAATGCCATTTGCATCAACATGGATGCTCCTAGAGAATGTCATTCTAAGTGAAGTAAGGCAGAAACAGAAAGAAAAATACCATATGAGATCGCTCATATGTGGAATCTAAAAAACAAACAAACAAACAAAAACAAAGCATAAATACAGGACAGAAATAGACTCATGGACTGAGAATACAGACTTGAGTTTACCAGGCGGTAGAGGGTGGGAAGGGATAGACTGGGATTTCAAAATTGTAGAATACATAAACAGGATTACACTGTATAGCACAGGGAAATATACACAAAATATTATGATAAATCACAGAGAAAAAAATGTGACAATGAGTGTGTCTATGTCCATGAATGACTGAAAAATTGTGGTGGACACTGGAATTTGACAGAACATTGTAAAATGATTATAAAACAATAAAAATGTTAAAAAAAAAAAAAGAAATGAGAATCTCACAACTGGAAAGGTGATATCTCATGACTTACAAATAAAGTAAACACGAAATTATAAAAGAAGATATACAAATCATTAAGAGTGGGAGAGTGAGGCAGGGAAAAGTGGAATTATTTTTTACTTTCTTTTTTAAATTGTGTTTTTCAGTAGGATGGATTTGAGATCATGTTAACATCAGTTTAAAAAAAACAGTTATACTAATGGGATAATAGACTTACAAAAAAGGGTAACCACATGCCAAAAACCTACAAGGGAGTCACAAAATCTAAGTAAAATCCATGATAAGACAAAGGAAAATTACCAAACCACAAAAGAAAGAAGAAAAGAACAAAGAGGATCTATCAAATCAACTGCAAACTGAAGTTCAAAATGACAATAAATGCACATCTATCATTAATGACTGTAATGTTAATGGACTAATTGCTCCAGTCAAAAGACCTAGAGTGGCAAACTGGATAATAAAGCAAGAACCTTCAATAAGCTGGATACAAGAAACCAACTTTAGGGAGAAGGACACATATAGATTGAGAGTAAAAGGATGGAAAAGGATATTCCATGCAAGTGGAAAAGCCAAAAAAGCAGGTGTTGCAGTTGAATTCAGACAAAATAGACTTTAAAACAAAGGCCATAAAGAAAAATAAAGAAGGACATTTTATAATGATTAAATGAGTGACACATGATGAGGATATTACACTCTTTAATATATATGCAGGCAATATAGGAGTACCTAAGTACATAGAATAATTACTAACAGAGATAAAGAGGGATATTGAGGGGAATACAATCATAGTTGGAGATTTTAACACTGCATTAACATCACTAGACAGATCTTCCAAACAGAAAATAAATAAGGCAAATAAATAGAGAAATTAAATAATAGTACACAAAATCTAGATTTGGTTGAAATTTTCAGAGCATTACACCCACCAAAAATAGAATATACATTCTTTTCAAGTGCACATTGAACATTTTCCAGAATTGATCATGTACTTGGGCACAAAAGAAACCTGAACAATTTTAAGAAGATTGAAATTATCTTAAGCATCTTTACTGACCACAGTGCCATGAAACTATAAATCAACAACAGAGAAAGATAGGAGAAAAAAAGGAAAGCAGGGAGATTAAACAATGTTATTAAAGAAATAAATGGATCAATGAGGAAATCAACGCTGAAATTAAAAAATACCTTGAGACAAATGACAATGAAATCGCAACCACTCAAAATCTATGGGCACAGCAAAGGCATTGCTAAGAGGGAAGTTTATAGTGATACAGGCCTTCTTCATAAAAGAACTATCTCCAATAAACAGTTTAACCCAGCAGCTGAATGAATTAGAAAAATAACAAAAAGCCCCAAAAGGCAGCAGAAAGAATTAAATTATACAGATCAGGGAAGAAATAAATACAATAGAGTTTAACAAGACCATAGAAAAATCAACCAAACCAAAAGCTGGATTTTTGAAAAAGTAAGTAAAATCGACAAACCTCTGGTCAAACTCACAAAGAAGAAAAATGAGAGAGAACAAATTAGCAAAACAAGAAAACAAAATAGAGAAATTACAACAAATAAAATTGAAATACAGAATATCATACAAGAATATTATGAAAAACTATATGGAACCAAACTGGATAACCTAGAGGAGATGGACAAGTTTCTGGAAACATACAGTCCACCAAGACTGAATCAAGAAGAAACTGACCACTTTAACAAACACATCACGAGAAAGGAAATAGGAATAGCAATTAGAAACCTCCCTACAAATAAAAGTCCATGAACGGATGACTTCACTGGTGTATTCTACCAAACATACAAAGAGAAATTCATACCAGTCCTTCCCAAACTCTTCCAGAAGATTGAAAAGGAGGGCATGCTCCCAAACTCATTCTATGAAGCCACCAACACCCTGACACCAAAATCAGGCAAAGACACTACCAAAAAAGAAAATTATAGGCCAATATCACTGATAAGTATAGATGGCAAAGTCCTCACCAAAATATTAGCAAATAGATTCCAACAACTCTTATAAAAGATTGTACAGCATGACCAAGTAAGGTTCATCCCAGGGACACAAAGGTGGTTCAACATATGCAAACCAATCAATGTAATACATCATATCAACAAGATTAAGGACAAAAACCACATGATCATCTCAATACATGCAGAAAAAGCATTTGATAAAATTCAACACTCATTTATGATAAAAACACTCACCAAAGTGGGTATAGAGGGAACATATCTCAACATAATAAAAGCTATATATGACAAACCTACAGCCAGTATAGCACTCAATGGTGAAAAACTCATAAGCTTCCCACTAAAATCTGGGACAAGGATGCCCACTGTCACCACTCCTATTCAACATAGTCCTGGAAGTCCTAGCCACAGCAATCAGGCAAGAGAGAGAAATAAAAGGGATCCAAATTGGAAAAGAAGAGGTAAAAGTGTCACTATATCCCGGCAATAGGTTCCTATATATAGAAAACTCTACAAGGTCCCCAGACAAACTACTAGGGCTGATCGAAGAATTTAGCTATTTAGCAGGTTACAAAATTAATGTTCAAAAATCAGTTGCATTTCTTTACACTACCAATGAATCAAAACAAAAAGAAAGTAATGAAACAATTCCCTTTAAAATAGCACCCAAACTAATAAAATTTCTGGGACTAAATCTAACCTAGGAGGTGAAAGAATTATACACAGAAAACTATAAAGCATTGATGAAGGAAATTAAAGAAGACTTTAAAAAATGGAAAGATATTCCATGCTCTTGGAATGGAAGAATCAATATTGTTAAAATGGTCACACTGCCCAAGGCAATCTACAGACTTAATGCAATCCCTATCCAATTACCCAGGACATATTTCACAGAACTAGAACAAATCATAATAAAATTTGTATGGAAACATCAAAGACCTTGAATTGCCAAAGCATTACTGAAGAGAAAGTAAGAGGCTGGATGAAAAACTCTCCCAGACTTCTGACAATACTATAGAGCCACAGTCATCAAGACAGCATGGTATTGGTACAAAAACAGACATAAACACCAATGGAACAGAATAAGAAGCCCTGAAGTGAACCCACAAATTTTTGGTCAACTAATCTTCAACAAAGGAGGCAAGAATATATAATGGAATAAAGACAGTGTGTTTAGCAAATAGTGTTGGGAAAACTGGACAGCAGCATTTAAGACAATGAAGCTAGAACACTCCCTTACACCATACACAAAAATCAACTCAAAATGGATGAAAGACTTAAACATAAGACAAGATACAATAAACCTTCTAGAGGAAAACAGGGAAACATTATCTGTCATACATCACAAAAATTTTCTCCTAGAAGAAATAAAATCAAGAATAAACAAATGGGACCTAATGAAACTTACAAGCTTTTGCACAGCATAAGAAACCATAAGTAAAACAGAAAGACAACCTACAGAGTGGCTGAAAATTTTTACAAATGAAACCGACAAAGGCTTGATCTCCAGAATATATAAGCAGCTCATGCGACTCAATAAGAAAAAAATAAACAATCCAATCCAAAAATGGGCAGAAGACCTAAACAAGTAATTCTCCACAGAAGACATACAAATGATCAAAAGGCACATGAAAAAACACTCAATATCACTAGTTATCAGAGAAATGCCAATCAAAACTACAATGAGGTATGACTTCACACCAGTCAGAATGGCCGTCATTCAAAAATCCAAAAATGACAAATGCTGGAGAGGCTATGGAGAAAGGGGAACCCTCCTACACTGCTGGGAATGCATTTTGATGTAGCCACTATGGAAAACAGTGTGGAGATTCCTCAAACGATTAGGAATACACTTACCATATGACCCAGGAATCCCATTCCTGGGCTTATATCCAGAAGGAACCCTACTTCAGGATGACACCTGCACCCCAATGTTCATAGCAGCAGTATTTACAATAGCCAAAACATGGAAACAGCCTAAATGTCCATCAACAGGTGACTGGATAAAGAAGAAGTGGTATATTTATACAATGGAATACTACTCAGCCATTAAAACCGACAACATAATGCCATTTGCAGCAACATGGTTGCTCCTGGAGAATGTCATTCTAAGTGAAGTAAGCCAGAAAGAGAAAGAAAAATGCCATATGAAATCACTCATATGTGGAATCTAAAAAACAAAAACGAACATACAAACAAAAACAAAGCATAAATACAGGACAGAAATAGACTCGTAGGCATAGAATACAGATTTGTGGTTGCCAGGGGGGCGGAGGGTGGTTAGGGATAGACTGGGATTTCAAAATTGTAGAATAGATAAACAGGATTATACTGTATAGCACAGGGAAATATGCACAAAATCTTATGGTAGCTCACAGAGAAAAAATTGTGACAATGAGTGTATATGTCCATGTATGACTGAAAAATTTTGCTGAACACTGGAATTTGACACAACATTGTAAAATGATTATAAATCAATAAAAAATTTAAAAAAAGAAAATGAAAAAAGAACTGAAGCCAGTTTTCCTCACATGTGCATTGTGCATGTCCATTATTTTATAGAGAAATATAGAGTAATCTATAGTTTTAAGTCATTTAGACATCATTATCATAGTATGAACAAATGACACAGTGTGAAATGAAAGGAGGTATCACTTTATATGTTCCAAAAACTGTTATTTAAATTCATATTAGAAGCAACAATGTCATTAGTAAAGATTTAAATCAAAATCCACCTGAACTAAGCCATTTTCCTCATATGTCCCCTAAACTGGAAAGAGAATTTTTCTTATGACTTCTTGAGTCATAAGATGAGCTAACAAGTATCATGGCCAACTGGTCATTTCATTGGAAAACTGATAAAAATCAGGTTGCTCACATTACAGATTGACATCATGGACTGACAAAAGATGTTTCCAAGGCTACACATAGATGATCTTGAGCCCAAGGAAAACCAATTATGTATTTTTCTAACCAAACTGGGTGAGTCAAGATTCCATAAATCAATTGATTCCTGTTAGGAGCTACCCAGTATTCATCCAATGAAAACGAGTATTTGGGCCAGATGTAGAACAGGCATCATTAATTGGCCAGGTAAGAGGACCTCACTTAGTGATATTGGTGGTAACATTAGCTTGTATAGTGCTAGAGTTACTCTCTTTAAAATAAAATTTCTAGGGACCATACAATTAGAGCCTTGGTGAAGAGAAATCAGTCAAGGCAACATGGAAGTACTGAACATAGGTAATTGGCTACAAACCAAGCAGTTGGATAAATTTTTGAAACATGCTTATGATTGAGTACAAGAAATACGTTTGGTCCCTAAGCAAAAATGTGGGAAATTTTTTTTGTTTTTACTTTTTTCTTGAAGTATCATGAGTTAAAATGTGTCAATTTCAGATACACCGCACAATGTCCCAGTCATGCATATAAATACATATATTAATATTCATATATTTTTCATTAAATGTTTTTATAAGTATTGAACATAATTTACAGTGTTAGAAAGCAGAAATTTCTCTTTTCTTTAATCTATTTTTATGTATAGTGGCCAACATTTGTAAATCTCAAATTTCCAAATTTATCCCTTCCCACCCCCTTTCCCGAGTAACCATAAGATTGCTTACTACATTTATGGGACTCTTTCTGTTTTGTGGATAAGTTCATAGTGTTTGTTTGTTTGTTTGTTTGTTTATTTATTTATTTATTTATTTATATTCCATTTATTTAGATTCCACATTTGAGTGATATCATGGGTTTTTTTTTCTCTTTGCGGCTTACTTCATTTAGAGTGACAATCTCTAGGTCCATCCATGTTGCTGTAAGTGATGTTATTTTATTATTTTTAATGGCTGAGTTGTATTCCATTGTATAAATCTACTACAAGTTCATCCAGTCTTCTGTCAATGGACATTTAGGTTGTTTCCATGTCTTGGCTACTGTAAATATTGCTTTTATGAACATTGACGAGCATGCATCTTTTGAATTAGAGTTCACTCCAGATATATGCCCAGGAGTGGGATTGTTAGATCACACGGTAAGATTATTTTTAGTTTTTAGAGAAATCTCCATACTGTTTTCCATAATGGCTTCACCAAACTACAGTCCCACCAACAACATATAAGGGTTCCCTTTTCTTCACACATTCTCCTGCATTTATCATTCATAGACCTTTGAATGATGGCCATCCTGATTGGTGTGACCACCTCATTGTAGTTTTCATTTGCATTTCTCTGTTAATTAGTGATATTGAGCATTTTTTTCATGTGACTATCGGCCATTTGTATGTCTTCATTGGAGAATTGCTTGTTTAGGTCTTCTGACCATTTTTGGATTGGATTATTTATTTTATTTTATTTTATTTTTGTTATTACATTATATGAGCTGTTTACATATTCTGAAATTTAAGCCTTTGTCAGTCAAATCATTTGCAAATATTTACTCCCATTCCTTGTACTATTGTTTTGTTTTACATATGGTTTCTTTTATTATGCAAAAGTTTATAAATTTAATTAAACCCCACTTTATTTTTGCTCTTATATCTATTGCCTGGGTAGACTGCTCTAGGAGAACATTGCTAAGATTTATGTCAAATAATGTTTTGCCTATGTTTTATACTAGGAGGTTTCTTGTGTCTTGTCTTATATTTAAGTTCTTAAGCCATTTTGTCTTGGGTGATGTGTAGATTGCCTTGGGTAGTATTTCATTTATTTACTCCTTGATATTTCTTATTTCCTTCCTTCTGCTGACTTTTGGTTTTGTTTGCTCCTCTTTTTCTAATTCTTTTAGCTAATAGATTAGATTGCTTTTTGAGATTGTTCTTGATTTTTGAGGAATGCTGGTATCGCTATGAACTTCCATCTTAGGATTATTTTTTTCTGCATCCCATAGATTTTGTGTGGTTGTGCTTACATTTTGTTTCCCATAAAGTATTTTTACATCCTTCTTTGATTTCATCATTGACCCATTGGTTCTTTAGTACCAAGTTGTTTAATTTACATGCTGTAGTCTTTTTCTCCTTTGTTTTTCTGTGGTTGATTTCTAATTTCATAGCATTCTAGTAAGAAAATATACATGAAATAATTTCTATCTTCTAAAATTTATTGAGGCTTCTTTTGTGCCTCAGTACATGATCTATCGAAGAGAATGTTCTATGCACACTTGAAAAGAATTTATATTCTAATTTGAGGTGATATAATGTCTTAAAACTATTAATCAACTCCAAATGTTCTATTGTGTCATCTAGTTTCTCCACTGCCTTATTGATTTTCTGTCTGGAAGACAGATCCTGTGATGTTAATGGGATGTTAAAGTCTCCTATATATTTGTGTTCCCATCAATTTCTTTCTTTATATCTGTAAGTATTTGTTTTATGTATTTAGATCCTCCTATATTGGACTTCCGGGCAAGATGGCGGAGTAGAAGGACACTTGTAAGTCACCCTCTCCCACAAATACACCAAGACCCACATCTACAGACCCACTCAGCCAACCAGAGCACCTGCGGAACTCCAACAGATCATCGCCCTCTTCAAAAGATAAAGACGCCAAAAATCTGGTAGGAGAAAAGGAAAAAAGAAAGAACAAAAGGCAAAGCAGAGCAGGACGGGTCGCGTGGGGAGGGAGTGGCAAAGGAGGACTGGCGCTTGCTCGCTGGGTCTCCCCTCTCCAACTGAGAGGCCACCGGGATGGAGGGGGAGCCTCCAAGGCTCAGATCTGTACAGAGCAGCCCTTGTCTGACAGAACTAAGTTAAATGGGCACAGAGCGTCCCCCCGATACCCAGCCTGAGATGCGGGCCGGCAGCGGCGGGCAGGGCCAGGCTGCACAAGCCGGGCGGAGGACGGGGGCGGCTTCACGGAGGCAGCTCCGGGGGACTGCAAGGGGCTGGGCGCCAGGGCTGTGGGTGTACAGGACAGAACAACCTGGGCCCTCCATAAAACAGCAAGGTTGATGTGCTCTCAGGGGAAGGGTGCATAACCCCATCTCTGAAAACCCGCGGAAACTTTTCAGGGGAAGAGGGGTGGGGTCCAGGCAGAGCCGCCATATTCTCCGGCGCTTAGCACCCAGGCGGGGGCAGAGGCGAAATCTGCGTCCGCACCGAAGGGCTTAGCAGCCTCAAGGGCCAGATTGAGACGGGCCTACAGCCCTGGGCAGATAGGATCCTTCCATTCTGGTCCCCCAGAGAACTTGCTGCACAAAGACAAACAAGCAGCTGGGTCTTGGCTCAGAGCAGGGACGAGGCTGCCCCTCAGGCTTCCCCGAGCCCACCCGCGGAGCGCGACCAGGGCGGAGCGCCGAACGGGGCGGAGCGCGACCAGGGCGGAGAGCCGGCGCAGAGCTCGCAGCCGCACAGAGCAGCGGAGCTATCGGCGGTGCAGGCAGGGGGAGAGCGGCCCCCCGCCTGTCGGGCAGGAACACAACCCCTGACCGAGGTGCTGGGAGGAGGCACAACCTGCCCTCCTGCCTGGCCAGTCTGCAACATCTGACTGCGGCATCCGGAGGGGCAGTGACCCGCCCGCCCATAGCAGAGGAGAGTTGCATCTGACCCCGTGTTAGGAGGAGGTGCGATCTGCTTGCCGACAGGTGCTGGGAGCAGCACAGAAGAGGGAACCAACGGAGGGCCTCTGAAAACAACAAGCTGAGCTTCCAAAACAGGACAAAGACAGAAAGACTTCACATTAAAAGCACACAGACTCCAGGAGAACACAGACAACGTCCTTTTTTTTTTTTTAAACCTGTTTTTACCTGTTCTATTTTCTATTACTCTCTTAATTTTTACTTCTTAATTCATTTATATTTCTCTTGGGTTTTGATGTCCTGTTATTGATTAGACACAGGCTTCAAACACATATATTCATCTCCCCACCCCCTTTTTTTTTTAAAGGTTTAAAAGGACATCTCCACCCGATTAATACTCTGCTTCAACCCGCTCTTCTATTATTCATTATACATTGTTTTCAAACCCTCTTTCTCCCTTTATTTAAAAATCTTTCTCTCTCTCTCTTATTTTTTTCTCTTTTCTTTTCTTTTTTCTTTTTTCTTTTTTTTTCCCTAAGTTGTATTCCTAAATAGGCATTAGATAGATAAAATCCTTAGGATCCAAAATAGACAACTGATACTCCATAAGCCACAGTGCCAGAGAGGAATGAGCAAGATGAAGAAGCAGAGAAACCTTTCCCAATTAAAAGAACAAGAGGAATCCCCTGAAAGAAAGCTCAATGAAATAGACATCGATAGCCTACTAGATCAAGATTTCAAAAAAGGAGTGATCAAATTGCTGAAGGAATTAAAAGAGATAATGCTTAGAGAAATAAAATATATCAAAAATGAAATTGAAGCTATAAAGAAGAGCCAAGCAAAATGGGAAAACTCATTGACAGAGATGAGGAATGATCTAACAGCTGTGCAAAGCCGACTAGTTAATGCAGAGGAACGAATTAGTGATCTAGAAGACAGGGCAACAGAAAGCACACATTCAGAAGAACTACAAGATATGCAAATAAAAAATAATGATAATAGCATAATGGACCTATGGGATAATATAAAGCATCCCAAT
Organism: Vicugna pacos; assembly: GCF_048564905.1. NCBI lineage: Eukaryota > Metazoa > Chordata > Mammalia > Artiodactyla > Camelidae > Vicugna > Vicugna pacos. Next base: position 1,554,849 of record NW_027328746.1, on the reverse strand, counting down.
CTTCGCATAATAGGGGTCCCAGAAGGGGAAGAAGAATCAAAGGGAATTGAAAAGGTTTTTGAAGAAATCATGACTGAAAACTTCCCAAACTTAAAGAAGGAATCAGATATCCAAGTACAGGAAGCTCAGAGGGTCCCAAACTGGATGAACCCAAATAGACCCACACCAAGACGTATCATAAACAAGATGGCCAGAGTCAAGGATAAAGAAATGATTCTAAAGGCAGCAAGAGAAAAGCAAAAAGTGAACTACAAGGGAACCCCCATAAGGCTCTCAGCTGATTTCTCTACACAAACACTACAGGCCAGAAGGGAGTGGCAAGATATATTCAAAGCCCTGAATGAAAAAAAGATGCAGCCTAGGATACTTTATCCAGCAAGGCTATCCTTTAGGATAGAAGGAGAAATAAAGAGTTTCACAGACAAAAAAAAGCTGCAGGAGTTTAGCAACACTAAACCCATGCTAAAAGAAATATTGAAAGGGCTATTCTAAATAGGAAATCAGCAGGATGCTACAGAAATGAGAAACGTACAACTGGAAAGGTGATAACTCATGAATTACAAACAAAGAAAACACGAAATTACAAAAGAAGACATACAAATCACTGATAGTGGGAGAGGGAGGCAGGGAAATACAGAATTTTTTTTTAATTTTTTTAACAGTAGGATGGGTTTGAGATCATGTTATTATCAGTTTATTAAAAACGGGTATAGGTTAATAGATTTACAAAAAAGGGTAACCACAAGTCAAAAATTTACAAGAGATTCACAAAAATTAAATAAAATCCATGATAATACAAAGGAAAATTACCAAACCACAAAAGGAAGAAGAAAGGAACAAAGAGGATATACCAATTCAACTGCAAAGATAAGTTCAAAATGGCAATAAACACACATCTATCATTAATAACTGTAAATGTTAATGGACTAAATGCTCCAGTGAAAAGACTTAGAGTGGCAGAGTGGATAATAAAGCAAGAACCTTCAATATGCTGCATACAAGAGATCCACTTTAGGGAGAAGGACACATATAGATTGAGAGTGAGAGAATGGAAAAGGATATTCCATGCACATGGTAAAGCCAAAAAAGCAGGTGTTGCAGTACTGATTTCAGACAAAATAGACTTTAAAACAAAGGCCATAAAGAAAGATAAAGAAGGACATTTTATAATGGTTAAAGGAGTGGTACAAGATGAAGATATTACACTCCTTAATATTTATGCACCCAATATAGGAACACCTAAGTACATACAAGAATTACTAAAAGAGATAAATGGGGATATTGATGGGAATACAATCATAATTGGAGATTTTAACACTGCATTAACATCACTAGTCAGATCTTCCAGACAGAAAATAAACAAGGCAACAGAGAAATTAAATACTACAATAGAAAAACTAGATTTGGTGGATATTTTCAGAGCTTTACACCTCCAAAAAAAAGAATATACATTCTTTTCAAGTGCACATGGAACATTTTCCAGGATCGATCATGTACTTGGACACAAAAGAAACCTCAACAAATTTAAGAAGAAAGAAATTATCTCAAGCATCTTTACTGACCACAATGCCATGAAACTGGAAATCAACAACAGAGAAACAAAGGAGAAAAAAAGAAAAGCATGGAGATTAAACAGTATGTTATTGAAAAAATAATGGATCAGTGAGGAAGTCAAAGCTGAAATTAAAAAATACCTTGAGTCAAATGATAATGAAAGCACTACCACTCAAAACCTATGGGACACAGAAAAGGCAGTGCTAAGAGGGAAGATTATAGCGATACAGGCCTTCCTCAAAAAAGAAGAACAATCTCAAATAAACAAGTTAAACCACCACCTGAATCAATTAGAAAAAGAAGAACAAAAAGCACCAAAAAGCAGCAGAAGGAAGGAAATAATAAAGGTCAGAGAGGAATTAAATACAAAAGAGATTAACAAGAAAATAGAAAAAATCAACCAAACCAAAAGCTGGTTTCTTGAAAAATTAAATAAAATCGACAAACCTCTGGCCAAACTCACAAAGAAGAAAAAAGAGAGAGCACAAATTAGCAAAATAAGAAAGGAAAATGGAGAAATTACAACAAACAAAATAGAAATACAGAATATCATACGAGAATATTATGAAAAACTACATGGAACCAAACTGGATAACCTAGAGGAGATGGACATGTTTCTGGAAACATACTGTCCACCAAAACTGAATCAAGAAGAAACTGAACACTTGAACAATCCGAGAACTAGAAAGGAAATAGAAATAGCAATTAAAAACCTCCCTACAAATAAAAGTCCAGGACCGGAAGGCTTCACCGTGGAATTCTACCAAACATACAAAGAAGAACTCATACCAGTCCTTCTCAAACTCTTCCAGACGACTGAAAAGGAGGGAATACTCCCAAACTCATTCTATGAAGCCACCATCACCCTGATACCAAAACCAGGCAAAGACACTACAAAAAAAGAAAATTATAGTCCAATATCACTGATGAACATAGACGCCAAAATCCTCACCAAAATTTTAGCAAATACAATGCAACAACACATAAAAAAGATTATACATCATGACCAAGTGGGGTTCATCCCAGGGACACAAGCCTGGATCAACATACGCAAATGAATCAATGTAATACATCACATCAATAAGAGAAAGGACAAAAACCACATGATCATCTCAATCGATGCAAAAAAGCATTTGATAAAATTCAACACCCATTTATGATAAAAACTCTCGCCAAAGTGGGTATAGAGGGAACATAACTCAACATAATAAAAGCTATATATGACAAACATATAGCCAGCATAGTTCTCAACGGTGAAAAACTCAAATGCTTCCCACTAAATCTGGGACAAGGAAAGGATGCCCACTATCACCACTCCTATTCAATATAGACTTGGAAGTCCTAGTCACAGCAATCAGGCAAGAGAAAAAAATAAAAGGGATCCAAATTGGAAAAGAAGAGGTAAAAGTGTCATTATATGCTGACGACACGTTACTATATATAGAAAACCCTAAAAGGTCCACAAAAAAAGCTACTAGAGCTGATCGAAGAATTCAGCAAGGTAGCAGGTTACAAAATTAATGTTCAAAAATCAGTTGCATTTCTTTACACCAACGATAAATCAACAGAAAAAGAAAGTAAAGAAACAATCCCCTTTAAAATAGTACCCAAAGTAATAAAATATCTGGGAATAAATCTAACCAAGGAGGCAAAAGAATTATACACAGAAAAGTATAAAGCATTGATGAAGGAAATTAAAGAAGACTTTAAAAAATGGAAAGATATTCCATGCTCTTGGATTGGAAGAAACAATATTGTTAAAATGTTCACACTGCCCAAGGCAATCTACAGATTTAATGGAATCACTATCCAATTTCCCAGGACATATTTCACAGAACTAGAACAAATCATAATAAAATTTATATGGAACCATCAAAGACCTAGAATTGCTAAAGCATTACTGAAGAGAAAGTAAGAGGCTGGAGGAATAACTCTCCCAGTCTTCAGACAATACTATAGAGCTACAGTCATCAAGACAGCATGGTATTGGTACCAAAACAGACATATAGACCATTGGAACAGAATAGAGAGCCCAGAAATGAACCCACAAACTTTTGATCAACTAATCTTCGACAAAGGAAGCAAGAATATACAATGGAATAAAGACAGTCTCTTCAGCAAATGGTGTTGGGAAAACTGGACAGCAGCATGTAAAACAATGAAGCTAGAACACACCCTTACACCATATACAAAAATCAACTCAAAATGGATTAAAGACTTAAACATAAGACAAGATACAATAAACCTCCTAGAGGAAAACATAGGCAAAACATTATCTGACATACATTTCAAAAATGTTCTCCTAGAAGAAATAAAAGCAAGAATAAACAAATGGGACCGAATGAAACTTACAAGCTTCTGCAGAGCAAAGGAAACCAGAAATAAATCAAGAAGAAAACCTACGGAATGGGAGAAAATTTTTGCAAGTGAAACCAACAAAGGCTTGATCTCCAACATATATAAGCAGCTCATACGACTCAATAAGAAAAAAATAAGCTACCCAATCCAAAAATGGGCAGAAGACCTAAACAACCAATTCTCCAAGGAAGACATACAAATGATCAAAAAACACATGAAAAAATGTTCAATATCACTAATTATCAGACAAATGCAAATCAAAACTACAATGAGGTATCACCTCACACCAGTCAGAATGGCCGTCATTCAAAAATCCAAAAATGACAAATGCTGGAGAGGCTGTGGAGAAAGGGGAACCCTCCTACACTGCTGGTGGGAATGCAGTTTGGTGCAGCCACTATGGAAAACAGTGTGGAGATTCCTCAAACGATTAGGAATAGACTTACCATATGACCCAGGATTCCCACTCCTGGGCTTGTACCCAGAAGGAAATCTACTTCAGGATGACACCTGCACCCCAATGTTCATAGCAGCACTATTTACAATAGCCAAAACATGGAAACAGCCTAAATGTCCATCAACAGGTGACTGGATAAAGAAGAGGTGGTATATGTATACAATGGAATACTACTCAGCCATAAAAACCGACAACATAATGCCATTTGCAGCAACATGGATGCTCCTAGGGAATGTCATTCTAAGTGAAGTAAGCCAGAAAGAGAAAGAAAAATACCATATGAGATCGCTCATATGTGGAATCTAAAAAACAAAAACAAACAAACAAACAAAAACAAAGCATAAATACAGGACAGATATAGACTCATGGACAGAGAATACAGACTTGTTGTTACCGGTGGGGGGTAGAGGGTGGGAAGGGATAGACTGGGATTTCAAAATTGTAGAGTAGATAAACAAGATTACACTGTATAGCACAGGGAAATATACACAAAATGTTTTGATAAATCACAGAGAAAAAATGTGACTATGAGTGTGTATATGTCCATGAATGACTGAAAAATTGTGCTGAACACTGGAATTTGACACAGCATTGTAAAATGATTATGAATCAATAAAAAATGTAAAAAAAATAAAATAAAATAAAAAAAAATAGATCCTCCTATATTGGATGCATATATGTTAATGAGTGTAATGCCCTCATCTTGTATTGCTCCTTCAATATTATATAGTGTCCTTATTTATCTTTCTTTATGTCCTTTTTTTTAAAGTCTATTTTGTCTGAAGTCAGTATTGCTACTCCTGCTTTCTTTTCATTTCTATTTGATGGAATATCTTTTTCCACCCTCTCAATTTCAATCTATGTGTGTCCTTCTCCCTAAAGTGGGTCTCTTGTATGCAGCATTTTGTAGGTTCTTCTTTCATTAACTAATCTGCCACTCTTTGTCTTTTGGACATTGGAGCATTTAGCCCATTGACATTTACAATAATTAATGATAGATGTCTCTTTATTGCCATTTTTTTACATTTTTTATTGATTCATAATCATTTTACAGTGTTGTGTCAAATTCCAGTGTTCAGCACAATTTTTCAGTCATTCATGGACATATACACACTCATTGTCACATTTTTTTCTCTGTGATTTATCATAACATTTTGTGTGTATTTCCCTGTGCTATACAGTGTAATCTTGTTTATCTATTCTACAATTTTGAAATCCCAATCTATCCCTTCCCACCCTCTACCCCCCCCGGTAACCACAAGTCTGTATTCTCTGTCCATGAGTCTATTTCTGTCCTGTATTTATGCTTTGTTTTTGTTTGTTTTTGTTTTTTAGATTCCACATATGAGCGATCTCATATGGTATTTTTCTTTCTCTTTCTGGCTTACTTCACTTAGAATGACATTCTCTAGGAGCATCCATGTTGCTGCAAATGGCATTATGTTGTCGGTTTTTATGGCTGAGTAGTATTCCATTGTATAAATATACCACCTCTTCTTTATCCAGTCACCTGTTGATGGACATTTAGGTTGTTTCCATGTTTTGGCTATTGTAAATAGTGCTGCTATGAACATTGGGGTGCATGTGTCATCCTGAAGTAGATTTCCTTCTGGGTACAAGCCCAGGAGTGGGATTCCTGGGTCATATGGTAAGTCTATTCCTAGTCTTTATTGCCATTTTGAACGTAGTTTTGAAGTTGATTTGATATTTCCTCTTTGTTCCTCTCTTTTTATTTTTGTGGTTTGATAGTTTTATTTTGTATCTCTTTTTGCTCTCATGAGTGTATTGTATGCTTTTGATTTGGGGTTACCCTGTTTTTCAAGTATATTAACACATTAGTATATCTGGTTGCTTTAAATGATTGTATATAAGCTCAAACACATCTTAAGACAAAAATAAAAAAGGAAAAGAAAGAAAAAATTTATTTTATTGCCCCTCTCCCACATTTAATGATTTTGATGTGCTCTTTTACATATTTATATTTATTCTGTTGCAACTTGATGTAGTTATCACCTTTCCAATTATGGTTTTCTCCTTTCTGTAGTATTCTGCTTCTTTTCTATTTATAGTAGAACTTTCAATATTTATCTTAACATAGGCTTAGTATTGTTGAATTCTTTTTGTTTTCACTTGTTTGTGAAATTCTTTACCTCTCTTTCTATTCTAAAGGATATCCTTGCTGGATTAAAGTATCCTAGATTGCAGCTTTTTCTCATTCAAAACTTTGAGTATATCTTGTCACTCTCTTCCGGTCAACAATGTTTGTGTAGAGAAATCACCTGAAATCCTTATCAGGGTTCCCTTGTAACTAACTCTGTTTTTCTCTTGCTGTCTTTAGAATTATTTATTTGTCTTTAACCTTGGCCATCTTATTATAATATGTCTTGGTGTAGGTCTATTTGGGTTCTTCTTGTTTGGGACCCTCTGTGCTTCCTGTACTTAGATATCTGATTCCTTCTTTAGGTTTGGGAAATTTTTAGTCATAATTTCTTCACTTATGTTTTCAACTCCTTTTCTCTTTCTTCTCCTTCTGGGACTCCTATTATACATAAGTTGGCATGATTTATACCATTGGTCTCTTGTATTGCTTTTTTTGGTTTTTATCTACTTTTCTGTCTGCTGTTCTGTTTGGGTGACTTCTGTTATTCTGCCTTCTAAGTCACTTATTTGTTCCTCTGCATTGTCTAACCTGCTTTTGACTGCCTTTATATCGGTTCTTATCTCAGCCATTTAGTTTTCTGTTTTTAATTAGCTCCTCTTTATGGTTTCAATTTCCTTTTTTAAATATTCTGTTTCTACTCCTAGTGTCTTTTAGTTCCCTCAGTGCTTTGAACACACCATTTTTGAAGTCATGATCTATGAGACTATTGAGGTCTATTTCATTGATGGTTCTTAAGGTTATTCCTCTTGTTCTTCTAATTGGGAGTATATTCTCTGCTTCTTAATTTTATTTATATCTCTCTGGCACTATAGATTATGGAGTATCAGCTATCTACTGTGGTATTTAAGAGATTTTTCTTTTTTTTTAAAGGGTATGTGATCCTCTGTAGACTGTGTTCCCCTAATAATTATGTTGCAAGGTCTGTTTCTAGTATGGATAGTTGTTTTATGTTAGTTCTGAGGCTTCCAAACTGTTTCTGAGCTGTAGTGCATAGCAGGTAGGATTGGAGCTCTTTAAGTGTTTTTTGTTGACTCTACCTTTGTCTTGGATTTAGCCATGGGAATGTTAATACACAGCTCTGCCTTCCCACAAGTTCTCTGTCTTCAGAGCTGTCAGTGCATTTCCACTGACTTCTGGGTTGCACACCTGGATTGTGGTGCACTATTCAGTTCAGCACCATCCCTAGTGCCAAATGCTTCTTCTGCATTCGTCCCACTGCAAGAACTTCACTCACTCATCTTAGAGAACTGTGCTGGTAGGGCCACCAGCCCTCAGTGACTGCACATTTGTGCTATTGTATCAGCACCATCACCAGCACCAAATGCACTCATTGTGTTGCACAAACTATGCTCACTCATTCTAGAGATCCATGGGTTGTGCCACTGAATCAGTACCACCCCCAATGCCAAGTCCATGCAAGGCAAGCAGGTTTGCAGAAAAAGACTGCACTAGTCCTTGCCCCCACCCTGGGCTAGAAGTTCTGCCTATTAAGTTGCAGGGCCCCTGGGTATGGAGTTATGTTTTAGCCCTACCTCCTTCTGGGAAAAGCATACCAATGAATATGGTCACTATGGCTGAGCCCCACCTCTCTTCTCCTGAGAATATGCCAGCAATGTTGCTGTGGGCCTGTGGAGACAAAGGCTATGGTCCAGTCATGTTGTAATTTTCCCTCCAACATGCACCAGCAGTGTTGCTTTCTTTTGCTTTTGTTTTAAGGGGGACCCAGGACATTTTGCTCTGTATACACTCCCAGCCATGGTGCTTGAGGCTGCCTCTGTGCACTTGGCCCCAGTTCTCAGCATTTGGGCAGCCAGTCCAGGCCCATGCCCACTGGGTCATGTCTAGGGCTGGGGATTGAAGGGACACTTTGTGCCCATTTATCTTAGTGCTGTTGGCCAAGTGCTGCTGTGCACAGATCCAAGCTACAGAGATTCCCCTCCTTCTCCACTGACCTCTCCATTGGAGTAGGGGAGTCCCAGCAGAAGAGCACTAATCCTCCTTTGCCACTCTCACAATTGGAAGGCCCCACACTAATTTCATTTTTCTTCTTTTTTCTCCTCCTACCAAATTTGTAATGAGTTTTGTCTTTTGAAGAAGAAGATGTTCTGTCAAATTTCAACAGGTGTTCTGAGTGAATGGGTGGATCCATGGATGTCTCTCTTCATGTACTCGTGGGAGAGGGTGAGCTAAAAGTGTCATTATACTCCACCATCTTGGCTGCTTCCACACTGAGCAATTTTCGATCATAATACAGGTCAGCTCTAACATCTTGGGTCAGCTGTCAACTTCAAGTTCATCTTCTACTCAACCTGATATGGTTTTGCTGTCTTAGTCAAAGTCAGAAACAGGTGTTGCAGTTCATTCAGGAAAGGCCTGATATAGTCCCTTTGAACATGGCTGCAAAGAGTTCTTTATATGATGTTTTCCCCAGTGTGCATAGTCTTCTGGTTGTAGGTCATATTGAATCCAATTTTTATCCAAAGTTAGATTATTGTGATAAATACCAGAAACAAAAAAGTATCCTTTTAATAACTAAATTTTACAAAGAAATATATGGAAATTGGGTTTTAGCCAGTAAATACAGACCTCAAACAACAAAGCTAGAATTTATTTAAATACACTGAAACATTCTTTTTCTATCTATAATTATCCTCATTTCTACCAAATATAGACAAATTAAGACTAATTTGTTTCCAAATTAAGTCTAGTTAATTGACCCCATAGACTCTTTTATATTGGCTGTGCTGTTACCTTTCATAAGGAATCTTGGATTCAGCTTTGGAAACTCAAGGCCAGGAAAGCCATACCAGGAGAATATCATAGATTCCACCTGTGGTATCTATATATTTGGGGGATAGTTATGGGCATATGCCTCTCTTATTGAGATTCTCCAAATTCTTTGAGTTCCTGCATCTATTAGGGGGTGGTCTTCTTTATATACCTTAGAAAACCTATGGAAACCTAAGAGTTTCCAAATTCTGGAGTTATCAGGTAGAGGGAAATATAAATGCTTCATTCCTACTTACAAACGTGTAATTTAGAGTTTTTCTTACATAGAGAAAACACAAATTTTAAAAAAGTAACATTTCAGGCAAAAATCAAAAATTATAACCACATTCACAAGTTTTTAGATGTTTCTTCAATTCAAAGGATCCATAGAGCTAACCTTACATACATTTTCCCCTGATAATTTGATTTAAAAAAAATAGAAAAATATTTACTAAAGTTATTTTCAGTAGACCCTGCATGCACAGGTCCAGAAGACAGCTGACTTTAACAGCACACCTAAAATTGTTTTGGAGTGCCAACAGAAGCCCAGCTTGGCCATTTCATTGTCAATTTCCCTTAGTTCCAAATAAAGTACTTACAAGCATACATAAACATAGCTAGTATTCCATAGGTGACTGTTTGCTGGGGAGTTGTTTGGCCTTTGAGGTAAAATTTCCCAGTATTAATATTGTATCCTAATTTCAATATGAGATATGGTCTGAAAAACTTTCTGAAGATAGTGTGGTGGATAGCACATGTGCTGCTTCTGAGTCTAGCTCCCCAGTGAATTATCCTTGGGTCTGTTCAACTTCTTTTATGTGACATGGTTTCTCCCTATAACAACCTAAAACTGCCATGGGTGCTTGGAGAGCTAGGTTATTAGCCTCTGTGGCACTCCCTGGATGAGTACTATTTACTTAATGATTGTAGTGGCATTCCCCTGTAGACTGCTGCACATCACAAGGCCTGATCCGCAGACATTTCTTCAAGGTCCTTGGTCACGTGATGATGCCTTGTACTCAGAAGGAGCAAATTGTCCCTTTATTATTTTGAGATGAATAATTTAGTTTCGCATTTTACTACCAAATGTTTTGTTCAGACCATATATCAACTCATTTTTTAACTTAAGCTAAATTGAACAAAAACTCAGCCACTTGTGTTTTTCACAGCCTCTTGTCCAGACCTCCCAGGTCCTGCCTAGGAAATGTACCAGTGCCCCTTAAGACTCCAGGTCTTAAACCAAACGTGTATAAAAATTTTAAGACCATCACCTGAACAAAGCGATCTAAACATCAGGATAACTCATCAGAACAACTGAGGAGTACCAAGAAGATGTTTGGGCTCAATGGGCCCAGGCTGTTACTGAGTACTGATTACAGATAAACCCCAGGTATCTTCTGGTGGGTGTCTCTGATATCTTGCTGGCTGCACCAAATATATGCCAATGAAACATTAGTCAGTAAATCAAAGAAAGAAATAGAAAATTTCATTTGAGACAAATTTGAAAATTATAACACAGGAAGAGCATTTCAGAAAGCTCTGAGAATTCTTCTGCCCATTAGAAGTCAAGGAACAGTTATATAAGATTTTTGGGGAGATAAATAGCTATAAAAAATGACATATTATTGATAGTTTATGTAATCCAGATCTGAATAATGTGACCCCTTAGGAGATACAGAAGGAATGCTATCTTTCAGGAATTATCTTATTTGTTCTAGGAGAATGTTGCTCTTTATGGTCAAGCAAGTATTACTGCCAATTGGTAAGGTCTGGTTGGTGCACAATGCAGATACACAATGCACAGTGGGAAGAGATAAGAGACAAAAGGGCAGGAAAAATTATGTTTCAAATTTTCTTGTCTTGCTGTAAAATATAAATTTTATTTCACATGTTTTACAACTTTTTTTAAACTCTGTCCCTTGTTGTCTTCTCTAGTTTCAGCATCCTCAAAAATCATTCCTTGAGTTGACTTCAGCTGAATTTTTCTATCTTTAATTACAACAGGAAAATGGAACATACTGGAGTTGGAGAGATTCCCTTCCCTCAGCTAGAATAAGATTCTGGCAAATTCAGATTCTATGGAGAGCAGGATGTCTTTTAAAATAAGACTTTATGGTAAGAGTTCACAATAAAGGAGTAGGAAGACATGGAACTCACCCCCACACACACAAATCCACACAACACATCAAAAATTACATCTATGTGAGGAAAAATTCTCTCAGAAAACCAACCGGAACCTGGCAGAAAATCTCTCATACAACCAAAGCTGCAAGAAAGGTCTCCACATAACCGAGTAGGACCAAACACACACACACACACACATTAGGACACGACTTTCACTCCTGGAAGGGAATTATAAAGAAAGATGTGTCCACATGAGCAAACTCTTGCTGTGTGAAATTCCCTAGTCTTCTAGGAGGCCCTCCAAGACAGAGAAGGCCCTCCAGGACAGATAGTCAGCTAGAAGGGCCTGAACTCTGATTTCAAGGAGTATGCACCTGCTAGCTTACTAGCAACAAGGACAGAGAAAAAACGGTGCTAATGTCTGCCGACTGGCCATGCTTCTGAACCAGAAATGTGTGCTGGATGGGGATGCTTGTATGCTCAGCAGCTAGGCACTGAAATTGTGTTGTAGGGACCCTGGGAGAGGGTTTGGTCTAGCTGCATAGAGACAGCCAAGAGAGTATGGAATGTGGCCCAGGCCACCACTTTTAGAATGTGCAGGTTGTGACATGGGTCCAACATTGGAGCCCTACTGTCAGTGTCGATACAACACAGTACAGCTCCACAGGCAGTGGGCTTTGTGAGCACACACATGGAAGGGGCAGGGTTGATATCTGATCCCATTATAAGCCCTCCCACAACATGGGTGGGTCTAGCAGTGCTGGACTTTTTACTTCTTTTTGTACACAATGAATGGCAGGCAGTATCACAGATTAGGACATCTCAGACAGAAAGCCCCAGGGGAGGAATAAACAGTGGTTCCTTTCCTGACAGGATTGCTTTAGTTCTGATCAGTGCACACTGAAGCTTGAGTCAGATCTGAGGTGGACAGGTCTGGGGAGAGTCCTACCCAAAAGGCAGCACAGATCTCAGTCAGCAGCACAAACACCTTGATTCCTGCAGTCACAAAACTTTGGCCTCCAGGGCCAGCCTAGTACTAGATCTAGAGTGAACAAAACAGAGAAAGGGTTGTGACCTTGGGCTGCGTCTGGGAAACCAAGAGATTCTTACATGGGCAGTGCATAGGTTCAATGTGACCATATATGTCTCACTTGCTTCAACACTCACATCCTTTGGGACAGAGCACACACTTAAGAGCGATGGGTCCTTACTGAACCTGACTCTCAGGGCTTCTACACTAAGAAACTAGGGAAAAGATCTTATCTCCAATAAGTCTGTGACAACCACAGAGCAAAGAAGAGGTACTGTCCAAAATTCAGTGGAAACTCTGATCAGCACAACACTAATCACACCCATTATCAAGGGGATAACAGCCAGTATGTACTGAGGAAAGAAGAAACAGGTAACCCTACCAAAAACAGATCTCACACCAAAAATATTAGACACAAACTGTTTATACAGGGAGGCACCCAAATAAAAACAGCCCTTCATGACCACAGTGGATAACTATTTATTATAAATTCTAAAAGACACAGAAATTTATGTAAAATAAAAAGGAAAAAACTACTCCCAACTAAATAACAAAACAAATCCCCTGAAAGTAAAATGAATACACAAACAAACAAACAAATCTACCCCTCCAGTTTAAAACTCTCTTCTTAAATTATTTATTCAGTTATAGTCACTTTACAAATTTGTGTCAAACTACAGTGTAGAGCACAATTTTTCAGTTATACATGAACATACACATATTCATTGTCACATTGTTTTCACTGTGATCTACCACGAGATCTTGTATATATTTCCCTGTGCTATAAAGCATAATCTTGTTTATCTACTGTATATATGCCTGTCAGTATCTACAAATTTTGAAACCTCAGTCTTTCCCTTCACATCCCCCGCCCCCTTGGCAACCAGAAGTTTGTATTTTAGATCTATGAGTCTGCTTCTGTTTTGTAATTATGTTCCTTTTATTTTTTTAATTCCACATATCAGTGATCTCATACGGTATTTTTCTTTCTCTTTCTAACTTACTTCACTTAGAATGACATTCTCCAGAAACATTCATATTTTTGCAAATGGCATTATTTTGTCAGTTTTTATGGCTGAGTAGTATTCCATTATATAAATATACCACTTCTTCTTTATCCAGTCATCTGTTGATGGACATGTAGGCTGTTTCCATGTCTTGGCTATTGTAAATATTTCTGCTATGAACATTGGGGTGCAGGTGTCATCCTGAAGTAGGGTTCTTTCTGGATATATGCTCAGGAGTGAGATTACTAGGTGATATGGTAAGTCTATTCTTAGTCCTTGAGAAATCTCCATATTGTTTTCCACAGTGACTGCACCAAACTGCATTCCCACCAGCAGTGTAGGAGGGTTCCCTTTTCTCCACAGCCTCTCCAGCACTTGTCATTTGTGGATTTTTGAATGATGACCATTCTGCTTGGTGTGAGGTGATACCTCATTGTAGTTTTGATTTGCATTTATCTGATAATTAGTGATTTTGTGCAATTTTTTATGTGCCTATTGATCATTTGTATTTCTTCTTTGGAGAGTTGCTTGTTTAGGTCTTCTGCCGATTTTTGGAATGGGTTATTTGTTTCTTTCTTATTAACTCATATGAGCTGCTTATATATTCTGGAGAGCAAGCCTTTATCAGTTTCACCATTTGCAAAAATTTTCTCCCATTGCATAGGTTGTGGTTTTGTTTTGCTTATGGTTTCCTTTGTTGTGCAGAAGCCTGTAAGTTTCATTAGGTCTCATTTGTTTATTCTTGCTTTTATTTCTATTGCTTCGGTAGACTGCCCTATAAGAACAATTTTGAGATGTGAGATATTTTCCCTATATTTTCTTCTGAGAGTTTTATTGTATCCTGTCTTATGTTTAAGTCTTTGATCCATTTAGAGTTTATTTTTGTGTATAGTGTAAGGGAGTGTTCTAGTTTCATTAATTTACCTGCTGCTGTCCAGTTTTCCCAACACCATTTGCTAAAGAGACTTTCTTTTTTCCATTGTATATTCTTGCCTCCTTGGTCGAAGTTTAGTTGACCAACAGTCTGTGGGTTCATGTCTGGGTTCTCTATTCTGTTCAATTGGTCCTAATGTCTGTTTTATACCAATACCATGTTGTCTTGATTATTGCTGCTCTATAGTATTGTCTAAAGTCTGGGAGAGTTATTCCTCCAGCCTCTTTCTTTTTCTTCAGTAATGCTTTGACAATTCTACATCTTTCATGGTTCCAAATAATTTTATTATGATTTGTTGTAGTTCTGTGAAATATGTCCTGGGTAATTTGATAGGGATTGCATTAAATCTGTAGATTGCTTTGGGTAATGTGACTATTTTAACAATATTGATTTTCCCAATCCAGAAGCATGGGATGTCTTTCGATTTTTTAAAGTCTTCTTTAATTTCCTTCATCAATGGTTTATAGTTCTCCTTGTATAAGTATTTCACCTACTTGATTAGATTTATTCCTAGGTATTTTATTACTTTGGGTGCTATTTTAAAGGGGATTGATTCTTTACTTTCTTTTCTGTTGATTCATCATTAGTGTAAAGAAATGCCAGTGATTTTTGAACATTAATCTTGTAATCTGCTAACTTGATGAATTCTTCGATCAGCTCTAGTAGTTTTTGTGTAGACATTTTAGGGTTTTCTATATATAGTAACATGTTGTCGGCATATAGTGACAATTTTACCTCTTCTATTCCAATTTGGATCCCTTTTATTTCTCTCTCTTGCCTGATTAGTGTGGCTAAGGCTTTCAACACTATGTTGAATAGGAGTAGTGATAGTGGACAGCCTTGTGTTGTCCCAGATTTTAATGGGAACTTTTTGAGTTTTTCATTTTTGAGTACTATGCTGGCTGTAGGTTTGTGATATATAGCTTTTATTATGTTGACATATGTTTCCTCTATACCCACTTTGGTGAGAGATTTTGTCATAAATGAGTGTTGAATTTTATCAAATGCTTTTTTTGCATATATTGAGATGATCATGTGATTTTTGCCCTTTCTCTTGTTGATGTGATGTATTACATTGATTGATTTGCATATGTTGAACCACCCTTGTGTCCCTGGAAAGAACCCCAGTTGATTGTGATGTATAATCTTTTTTACACGCTGTTGGATTTTATTTGCTAACGTTTTGGTGAGGATTTTTGAATCTATGTTCTTCAGTGGTATTGGCCTATAATTCTCTTTTTTGGCAGTTTCTTTGCCTGGTTTTTGTATCAGGGTGATGGCGGCTTCATAGAATTAGTTTGGGAGTATTCCCTCCTCTTCAATCTTCTGGAAGAGTTTGAGAAAAACTGGTATGAGTACTTCTTTTTATGTTTGGTAGAATTCCCCAGTGAAGCCGTCTGGTCCTGGACTTTTATTTGTAGGGAGGTTTTTTTTTTATTGCTAATTCTATTTCATTTCTAGTGATCGGCTTGTTCAAGTGGTTAGCTTCTTCTTAATTCAGTCTTGGTGGACAATATGTTTCCAGAAACTTGTCCATCTCCTCTAGGTTATCCATTTTTTTATATAGTTTTTCATAATATTCTCATATGATATTCTGTATTTCTATGTTATTTGTTGTAATTTCTCCATTTTCCTCTCTTATTTTGCTTATTTGTTCTCTCTCTTTTTTCTTCTTTGTCAGTTTGGCCAGAGGTTTGTCGATGTTATTTACTTTGTCAAAAAACAGCTTTAGGTTTGATTGATATTTTCTATTGTTTTTCTTAATCTGTATTTTATTTATTTCCTCCCTGATTTTTATTATTTCCTTCCTCTTTCTGACTTTTTGGGGTTTTTGTTCTTCTTTTTCTAATTATTTTATCTGGTGGGATAGATTGTTTATTTCAGATTGTTCTTCTTTTTTGAGGAAGGTCTGTGTGAATATAAACTTCCCTCTTAGCTCTGCCTTTGCTGCGTCCCATGAATTTTGAGTGGTTGTGTTTCCATTTTCATTTGTCTCAATATATTTTTTAATTTCAACTTTGATTTCATCATTGACCCTTAGGTTTTTAATAACACAGTTTAATCTCCATGCTTTCATTTTTTTCTCCCTTGTTTCTCCGTAGTTGATTTCTAGTTTCATGACATTGTGGTCAGCTTAGATGTTTTTGAGTTAATTTCTAGCTTCTTAAAATTGTTGAGGTTTATTTTGTGCTCAAGTACATAATCAATCTTAGAAAATGTTCCATGTGCACTTGAAAAGAAAGTATATCTTTTTTTTTTAGGTTTAATGCTCTGAAAATATCCACCAAATCTAATTTTTCTATTGTATTATTGAATTTCTCTGTTGCCTTATTTATTTTCTGTCTGACAGATCAGTCTAGTGATGTTAATGCAGTGTTAAAATCTCCAACAATGATTGTATTCTCATCACTATCCCTTTTTATCTCTGTTAGTAATTGTTTTATGTACTTAGGTGTTCCTATATTGGATACATATGTATTAATGGTTGTAATATCCTCATCTTGTATTATTCTTTTAATCATTATAAAATGTCCTTCTTTATATTTCTTTCTGTCCTTTGTTTTAAAGTCTATTTTGTCTGAAATCAGTGATGCTATACCTGCTTTTCTGGCAGTTTTATTTACATGGAATATTTTTTTCCATCCTTTCACTCTCAATCTATATGTGTCTTCCCTAAGGTGGGTCTCTTTTATGCAGCATATTTTAAAAATAGTTATTAAAATGCTAAAAGAATTGAGATATTGTTGTTAGAAATGCAAAGACTGTAACAAGGTACTTGAAGATATAAAGAGACACCAATCATAATTAAACAACTCAATTGCCAAGATAAAAGTGATTCTAAAAGCAATGAATAGCAGAATGATTAATGCAGAAGAATGAATAAGTGATCTGGAAGATAGAATAATGGAAATCACTTAATCAGAATAATGTTCAGTAAGACAAATGAAAAGAATAAAAGGTACATATAAGACCTATGGGGTAAGATTAAACTTACCAGCCTATGCATAATAAGGGTCCCAGAGGGAAAAGAAAGAGAAGAAAATTGAAAGTTTATTTGAAGAAACTGTCTGAAAACGTTCTAAACACAGAGAAGGAAATAGCCAAATACAGAAGGAACAGAGGGTCCAAAATAGATGAATCCAAACAGAGCCACAACAAGACATATTATAATTAAAATAACAAAACTTAGAATATTCTAAAGGTGGTAAAAGAAAAACAGTCAATTGCAGGGGAAACCCCAAATAACTATTAACTGGATTGTTCTGAAGGAACTTATAGGCCAGAAGGGAGTGACATGATATATTCAAATTCCTAAATTTGAAAAGCCTGCAACCCAAGATACTCTACTTAGCAAATTAACATTTTGACCAAATGGAGGGATAAAAGAATTTCTCAAACAAGAACTTAAAAAAAAATCAGCCATGCTAAACCTAATTTAAAAGAATTATTAAAAAGTAGTTTCTAAATAGAAAAGAAGCAAGAATCTATATGAGAGCAGAGAAAGTATCATATGACATCACTTATATGTGGAATGTAAGAAAATTTATTACAAATAAACTTATTTACAAACTTGAAATAGACTCACAGATGTAGAAAGTGAAGATTATCAAAGGAAAAAAGAGTAGGGGGAGGGATAATGTAGGAATTTGGGTTAACATATATGAACTACTACATAGAAAATAAATAGACAGCAATTATCTGTATTGCACAGGGAACTGCATTCAATATCTTGTAATAAGCTATAATGGAAGATAATCTTAAAAAGAATATATATACACACACAGATAAGAATATATATAACTGAATCACTTTGCTGTACACCTGAAATTAACACAATGTTATAAATTCTATATTAATATAAATATTTAAAAAATATATGAGAGGAGAAATTGCAATCAGAAAGGCAAATATAGAAAAAAAATTGAAGATCACTAAAATAAGCCAGTACAAAGATCAAATAAAACAAAAAAATTTTGTGAAAGTGATTACAACTACAAGAAACAGCCAAAGGATGAACATGAAGATGTAAAATAGAACAACAAAATCTCAAAAAGTGAGAAAGGGAGTAAAATGGTAGATATCTTATAATGTGTTTGAATTTATATAACTATCAGTCTAAAGCAAATAGATATAGTAATGCAATAATATAATTGAAAACCAGATAAACACAATAAAAAATATACAATGGATCAAAATAATCCAAAAATAAAAGCATTCAAACATAAAACAGAAGAAAACCACCAAAGCACAGAAGGAAAACCAAAAAGGAAAATGAACAAAGAAGAACTACAAAACCAACTGAGAAACAAAGTTTAAATTGGAAATATATGCACACTTTATAATTTCTTTAAATATCAATAGAATAAATGTTCTGATCCAAATACAACGTGGCAGATTGAATAACAAAGCAAGAACCTACAATAAACTGCCTACAAGAGACTCATTTTAGGCTGAAAGCCAGAAAGATTGAAAGTGAGGAAATGGACAATATATTTCGTACAAATGGAATCAAAAAGAATGAGGTGTAGCAATACTTATATAAGACCAAATAGACTTTAAAACAAAGTCAATAAAGAAAAAAGAGTTCACAATATAATAATAAAGTGATCAATAAAAGAAGAGGATATTGCACTTGTTAACAATTATGCACTCAATATAGAAGCACCTAAACATGTAAAAAAAATACTAACAGATGTAAAAGGGGAAATTGATAGGAATACAGTTATAATAAATCATTGCAATACTCCTCTGATATTAATGGACAGATCTCCAAGACAGAAACTAATAAAACAATAGATCCTAAATCACACAATAGAACAGTGGGACTTAGTTGTTATCTACACAATATGACATTAAAAAAAAGATACATATTATTTTCAAGAATGCATGGAACATGGGATTTCTGGTCAAGATGGGAGAGTGGTAAGACCACGAGCACTCCTCTCCTCATGACTACAATGAAACCACAACTAACTGCTAAACAAATATCCAAAAAGACTGGGACCTAGCATAAAAGGTCTTTTTCAACTGGAAACATAAATGGGGAACCACAGCAGGATGGTAAGTGGGGGACACTTGTGGTGTACTATGGCATTATACCCCTAGGTGGGCAACCTACAAGCTGAGGAATAATTGGGACATAGAGGTCCTTCCACAGGAGTGAGAGTTCTGGGACCCATTTCAGGCTCCAAAGCCTGAGGTGCCAGCATTGGGAAGAGGAGGAGACCCCAGGACATCTGGTTTTGAAGGCCAACAGGGCTTGGTTCCAGGAGTCCCACAGGACTGGGAGAAAACAGAGGCTTAATTCTCTCAGGAAGCATACACATAACATGTCCTGTGCCAGGTCCAAGTCCAGAGGCAGTAATTTCATAAAAACCTGGGCCAGGCATGCCTCCTGGTTTTGGAAGTTCTCCTGGGAATGCAGGGGATGGCTGCAGCTCACTAAGGGGACATAAAAGCTGGTGGAGGACATTTTTTGGAGTGTTCATCTACATCAGCTTTTCTGGAGGTTGACATCTTGATTGGATCATTAACACCAAGGCATAGCCTCACCAAACAGCCTGTAGGGTAGTCTCATGCCAAACAACATACCAGGTGGGAACATGGCCCCATTCACCAGCAGACCTCCTGAATTACAAAGAGCTCTATATATGGTCCTGTCTACCAGAGGTCCACAACCAAGCTTCACCCAGCAGTGGGCAGACAGAATCTCCTCCTGCCAGGAAGCCTGCAGAAGCCTCTATTCCAGCCTCATCTGCAAGGGGCATATACCACAAAAAAGAAATCAACAACCCCAAATCCTGTGGAAGAAATCCACAAACACAGTCCAGATTCTGCACTGGGACCAGCTGGACCCTTGCCCTTGGATGACAAGAGAGGAGTGTACTTCTGGGACACAAAGAACATCTCCCACAAAGGGCCATCTCTGCAAGGTCGAGAAATGTATCTAAGCAACCTAAAATTACAAATAGAAAGACAGAAAAGGTGAGGTGGAAGAGGAAAGTCTCCCAGGCCAAGCCACAAGATAAAATCCCAGAAGAAGAAATCAGTGGTGAGGAGATAGGCAATTTTTTTCTGAGAAAGAGCTTAATGATGGCAAAGATGTTCAGAGAACTCGAGGAGCATAAATGCACAGAGTGCAGTTTTTGGGAAAGAGTTGCAAAATATAAAGTATGTGCAATTAGATTTGAAAAATAAAATCACTGAAATGAGTAACACACTAGAAAGAACCAAGAATAGACTAAATGAAGCAGAAGAACTGATCAATGAGCTGGAAGACAGATTAGTGGATATCACTACTCCAGAACAGAAAAAAAAAGACAAAAGAATTAAAAGAGATGAGGCTAGTTTAAGAGAACTTTGGAACATGAAATGCACTAATATTCACATTATAGGGGCCCCAGAAAGAAGAGAGTGAGAGAAAGAACCTGAGAAAATTTTTGAAGAGATAATAACCAAAAACTTCTTCAACTTGGGAAAGGAAACAGCCATCCAAGTCCAGGTAGCACAGAGAGTTCCACACAGGATCAACTCAAAGAGGAACACACCAAGGTACATAGTAATCAAACAGACAAAAATTAAGGATGAAGAGAAAATATTAAAATTAGCAAGAGAAAAGGAACAAATAACATATAAGGGAAATTCCCAAAAGGTTATCAGCTGATTTTCCAGCAGAAACTCTACAGGACAGAAGGGAGTGGCATGATATATTAAAAGTGATGAAAGGCGGAAACTTACAATGAAGAATATTCCCAGCAAGGTTCTCATTCCGATTTGATGGAGAAATCAGAAGCTTCACAGATAAACAAAATCTAAAATAATTCAGCACCACCAAACCAGCTTTACAACAAATGTTAAAGGAATGTCTCTAGTCATCAAATCATAAGAAGGAGTACAAAAAGAAGAAAGAGGGGGGAAAAAAAAGACCAACAAAAGATGGCTTTGGCAGATCTGGGTCTTTTGTGGTTATATATAAATTTTCAAATTGTTTGTTCTAGTTCTGTGAAGGATATTGTGAGTGTTTTGATGGGGTTATATTGGATCTGTAGATTGCTTAGGTTAGTATGGCCATTTAGATGATGCTGATTCTTACAGTCCAAGAGCACAAGATAACTTTCCATTTCTTTGTATCATCTTCAATTTTCTTTATCAAACATTTACACATTTCAGAGTATTGGTAACCTCCATGGTTAAGTTTATTTATAGGTATTCTGTGTTTTTATTTATTGAGTTATAGTCACTTTACAATGCTGTGCAAATGTCCGGTGTAGAGCACAATTTTTTAGTTGTACATGAACATACATATATTCATTGTCTCACTGCCGTTCACTGTGAGCTACCACAAGATCTTGTATATATTTCCCTGTGCTATACAGTATAATCTTGTTTATCTATTCTACATATGCCTGTCAGTATTTACAAATTTCAACCTCCCAGACTGTCCCTTCCCACCCCCATCGCCCTGACAAACACAAATTTGTATTCTATGTGTATGAGTCTGTTTCTGTTTTGTATTTATATTCATTTGTCTTTTTCTTCCTTTCTTTCCTTTCTTCCTTCCTTTCTTCCTTCCTTCCTTTCTTTCCCTCTTTTTTTCTTTCTTTCTTTCTTTCTTTCTTTCTTTCTTTCTTTCTTTCTTTCTTTCTTTCTTTCTTTCTTTCTTTCTTTCATTTCTCCTTCTCCTTCTCCTTCTTCTTTTTTTCCACATATGAGCAATCTCATATGGTATTTTTCTTTCTCTTTCTGGCTTACTTCACTTAGAATGACATTTCAGGGACATCCATGTTACTACAAATGGTGTTAAGTTATCATTTTATGGCTGAATAGTATTCCATTGTATAAATATACCACACTTTCTTTATCCAGTCATCTGTCAATGGACATTTAGGTTCTTCCTGTGTCTTTGCTATTGTAAATAGTGCTGCTTTGAACATTGGGGTGCAGGTGTCATCTTGAAGTAGGGTTCCTTCTGGATATATGCCCAGGAGCAGGATTATTAGGTGATATGGTAAGGCTATTTTTAGTCTTTTGAGGAATCTCCATACTGTTTTCCACAGTGGCTTCAATAAACTGCATTCCCAACAGTAGTGTAGGAGGTCTCCCTTTTCTTCACAGCCTCTCCGGCATTTGTCATTTGTGGACTTTTGACTGATGGCCATTTTGACTGGTGTGAGGTGATACATCATTGTAGTTTTGATTTGAATATCTTTCATAATTAGTTACATTGAGCATTTATTTATGAGTCTATTGATCATTCATAAGTTTTCAATGGAAAATTGCTTGTTTATGTCTTCTGCCCACATTTGGACTGGGTTGTTTGTTTTTTTCTTTTTAAGTTGTATGAGCTGCTTATATATTCTCATCCTATGAAGCCACCATCACCCTGACACCAAAACCATAGACACTACCAAAAAAAGAATTACAGACCAATATCACTGATTAACATAAATGCAAAAATTCTTAATAATATATTAGCTAATAGAATCCAACAGCAAATAAAAAATGATTATACATCATTATCAAGTGGGGTTCATCCCAGGGACACAAGAGTGGTTCAACATATGCAAATCAATCAATGTAATACATCACATCAACATGAGAAAGCACAAAAACCACATGATCATCTCAATAGATGCAGAAAAAACATTTGATAAAATTCAACAACCATTTATGATAAAAAAAAATACTCTCACCAAAGTGGTTATAGAGGGAACATATCTCAGCATACTAAAAACTATATATCACAAACCTA
Source organism: Vicugna pacos (assembly GCF_048564905.1). Classification (NCBI taxonomy): domain Eukaryota; kingdom Metazoa; phylum Chordata; class Mammalia; order Artiodactyla; family Camelidae; genus Vicugna; species Vicugna pacos. The sequence goes on along the minus strand of NW_027328746.1, from coordinate 1,531,703 downwards.
CAGCCAGCATAGTACTCAACAGTGAAAAACTCAAAAACTTCCCAACAAAATGTGGGACAACACAAGGCTGCCCACTATCACCACTCCTATTCAACATAGTCTTGGAAGCCTTAGCCACACCAATCAGGCAAGAGAGAGAAATAAAAGGGATCCAAATTGGAAAAGAAGAGGTAAAAATATCACTATATGCCAATGACATGATACTATGTATAGAAAACCCTAAAAGGTCCACACAAAAACTACTAAAGCTGATCGAAGAATTCAGCAAGGTAGTAGGTTACAAAATGAACGTACAAAATCAGTTGCATTTCTTTACATTAATGATGAATCAACAGTAAATGAAAGTAAAGAAACAATTACTTTTATAGTAGCACACAATGTAATAAAATACCTAGGAATAAATCTAACCAAGTAGGTGAAAGACTTATACATGGAAAACTATAAACCATTGATGAAGGATATTAAAGACTTTATAAAATAGAATGATATCCCATGTTCCTGGATTGGAAGAATCAATATTATTAAAATGGTCACACTGCCCAAGGCAATCTACAGATTTAATGCAATCCATATCAAATTACCCAGGACATATTTCACAGAACTAGAACAAATCATAATAAAATTTATATGGAACCACAAAAGATTCAGAATTGCCAAAACATTACTGAAGGAAAAGAAAGAGGAATAACCCTCCCAGACTTCAGACAATACTACAGAACTACAATGATCAAGACAGCATGATATTGGTACAAAAACAGACATATGGACCAATGGAACAGAATAGAGAGTCCAGAAATGAACCCACAAACTTTTGGTCAATTAATCTTTGACAAAGGAAGCAAGAATACACAATGGAATAAAGATAGTTTCTTCAGCAAATGGTGTTGGCAAAACTGGACATCAGCATATAAATCAATGAAGCTAGAGCATTCCCTTACATCATATACAAAAATAATCTCAAAATGGATCAAAGAGTTAAACATAAGACAACATAAAATAAACCTCCTAGAAGAAAACATAGGTAAAGCATTATCTCACTTACATCTCAAAAATGTTCTCCTAGAACAGTCTACCCAAGCAATAGAAATAAAAGCAAGTATAAACACATGGGACCTAATTAAACTTACAAGCTTCTGCACAGCAAAGGAAACCATAAGCAACACAAAATGACAACATACGGAATGGGAGAAATTTTTTGCAAAAGATAAAACTGACAAAGGCCTGATCTCCAGAATATTCTGTTGTTTTTGATGCACTGGAAATGTTTATGCCAGTTATAAATTTCTAGTTTTTGAAGTGAAAATAAAAGTGAATGAAGGGCTGTAAGTGGCAAAATACCGTTCTTTCTTATGGATGAGTTTTATCCCACTATATATATGTATATATATATATATATATATATATATATATATATATATATATATGTATGTATGTATATATATTGGACTTACATTTCCTAATCTGGATTCTTAAAGAGTAGAGAGAAATAAAAGTGGGAAAGAGAAGAAATCAATGCAAAGGAAAAGAGAAAACATGTAAAAATAAGCTGAATAAGAAAAGGAAATGATGGGAGCTTGAGTACGTTGTATTGAAAGAGAAGCCTGTAAATCCTCGTGACTGATGGGTGGAGGGTAGCTGTGAGATTGGGCACTTCTCCAGGATGAGAACCCACCCGGGACCCTGACCCACATGGTGGTGACGGGCTGTCAGCTTCCTGCAGAGGACGGTGTCCTGTGTTCTTGGCCTCTCACCTTCAGTCCATTGGAAAGGTACAGTGGAGCTTCCCGGGGGCTCCACGACGTGCGAGACCACAGCAGACGGAGGGCAGAAGTGCTTGTGGGGACCCAGCTCACTTGTGTTGAGCCAGACGGTAAGGAAATTTGTAGAAGTGTAAAACGATGCCACTCTTCTGGCGTTTTGTTTTGAAAAATAGTTATCCTTCATAAAAATTTGACATTTAATGGGCTTATTACTTTAATAGGAATGAATACATAAAGTTTTAAATCCTTCTCTATTTTTCTTCATTTTTTTAATGGAGGTACTGGGGATTGAACCCAGGACCTCTTGCATGCTAAGCATGTGCTCTATCCCTGAGCCATATCCCTCTCTCCTAGTTTTACATTTGAATATGGTATCTGTAGGTGTAACCTGCACACACACACAAAAGCACTCTTTGAGACCCTCAGTGATTTTTCAGAGTGTCAGGGAGAGCTAAGACCAAAACGTTGGAGGCCCGCAGGGCTAAAGAATACAGATGAAGACTGTAGCCCAGCTTGTCAGGCGTGTGGCTGCTTAAGGTTCTCAGGGTGGAACTGCCAGTGAAAGGAGAGCAAAAGGTTGCATCTACTAACTGTGGCCGCCTTTGAGAAGGAGGCAGGTCAGTTAGATATTTATTCCAGGTGGGGCAGATGAATTTAGGGTGAAGGAGGTGGAAAGGTATTCTGGTCCTGCTTCAGGTGGTATTATTTTAAGACACTTTCATTTCGGGGTCCTTCCTGCTCAATCCGTCTCTCTGCAGTGCCAGCATCTGGCCCAGAGCCTGCCACAGAGCGCACATTAGATTCTTGGTTAAATGAAGGACTGGGTGGCCTGTTTCACGTGTGGGCTCAGTCCCTCAGTGGAACCCTGTGCATCGTGAGATTCTTCCATGTTGCCAGCCTTGACACGGGTGTGCAGAGCAGAAAAGCTGGCATGTTCCTGTTTGTAACAAAACCAGAGATCTGTGGGTTTGATCTTTGGGGGAAAAATTGGCATTTCCACGTAATCAGACTGTCCAAATCATTCTTAGTCACTGCAGTCTGAGATGAGGATAGGCCGTAATTTTGTTCATTGTACTTTCATTTTAACGCCCAGCTGAACCTGAGGGGCTGTGTTCGGCCTCTGTCCTCTGTCACTACCCTGCTGAGACTGGTTGCCAAGCTGGGGCTCAGAGGTTCCAGGGCAGCTCACTTCCTGCCGAGGCAGCCAACAGATATCGCCCAGGTAAGCTCTGCCTGTGCCTCTGTCCTGGGCTCGTTGGCAGTCCTTCAGCAAGCAGGAGTAATTTGTTATTGTCCCCTCTGAGTTAAGCTTGACTAATGTTTAAATAAAGTATAAAATCCGTTGCGTCAAGAATCCTACTCATGAGACATTTTCTTCTGATTTTACTGAATATGCATCGATCTTATTGAGTCTTATTGAATGATAATAATGGATTACAGTCTTTGGTTGATTTCTGGAACAGATACATAACATTTCATGGTAGATCGACCTTGAACTTCTGGGTTCTTTTCATCCTGTGTATTTGCTGATGTTAATCCCCAGATGTCAGTTTTAACAGCTGATTCAGGGCCTGGGGGCTGCTGCTTTTTTTCCTGGTTGACGAATTTCTCTTACTGAGTGAAGTTAGATTTGGTTATGTTCATTAGCAGCTGCAGACAGCAAAGAATTTTATTTCAGGAGATGACCTGCAAATGATCGCTGAATGACTTTGACCCTTTGGGCCCCTAATGAATGAAATTGCCTTAAAAGGTTCAGGACATAGCTGTCATATCTCACAGGTTGCAAAGGTAATAACAGAATGGGAGATCAAGTTGGGACACAGAGCTGCCAGGTGATTTTTGATCCATGAGTTTTTATTTATTTTTTTATGGATTATTCCCTCTAAGGAGAAAGCCTCTGGTAGTAGATGTGTATTAGCTGAGGAAATGCCTTAAATTTCCTTTTCCGTGATTTATTTCATCCCCCACCAATAAGTGGTGCAGAGAACATTTATAAACCACCACTGAAGCCGCGCGGTCTGAACCTGGGTGCACTCTTTGTACACAATGAATCTGATGGTTCTTAAAGATAGGTTCATCATTCTTCCTCAGACGTTCTAGTGGTTTCAATGGGGTCTCAGCTACTGGAGGGGGAAGAGGCAGCCTGAGATGTGATAGAGGAGATCAGGTCTAGATGTCTCTGTTCCCCCTTTCCTGGGCTTGATTCTGACCTGAGGTCCCTCCCGTCAGTGTTCCCCCCACTGTGTTTATCCCTTGCTGTCGTCTCTGCTGTCTCTGGGAGGAGGTTCCAGCTTTCTAAGCCTCCGGTCCTCTGCTCCCTCTCTCTGGGAGTGCCTGTTGTTGTGGGTGGCTTTGTTTTGTTGTCACCCTGCAATGTGAAGCGTCCTCATGTGCTGAGGCCATTCTACTCATGTGAGCAGTGAGGCTCAGAGATTTTGCAGTCATGTTTCTTTTTCCCCCTTGCTGAGTGTACGTGAAAAAGCTTTAAGCCTGAGAAAGGGCTCTGTCTGCAGAAATGTCTTTATTTGCTTTTGCATGGTGTAAAAACCTTGAGAACTTTTTAATCATTGAAGACAGTCTGTGGGGGAAACAGTCAGTGAAGCCCAGGTGAGACCTGGAAGAGCCGCACTTCCCTCACTGCCACGGGTGGTGACTTCACCCCTGTTCAGGCAGTAAAGGGCCCAGACCTGTGAACAGAGGTGACATCATGAATACATATGTGTATCCGCTGCATCACCTTGGGTGTTAATTTCAAGCTGAGGCAGTTTGTGGTGGCAGCCTCATCCTACATCAGAAATTTATGAGGAAGACCAGACAGACTTGATTAGTGCAGTATGAAGTTTTCATGAAATTAATGTCATTCTAGTAAGATAGGGACAAGTTAAAGTGTCTTAAGCAGAAAACCTTGAAGTTAAAGTGTCTTAAGCAGAAAACCTTGAAGATTATTTACATAGAATGTGTGTTTTTACAACTCAGAATTCGTATTGCCATGTAACCATCCACTAGAACTTTTAAATTTGAAGGAATCTGATCAGAACCATTAATTTAGAAAAATCAACATTAAATATTTTCAGGGAATAACCTTATCTCTTTTGTGATTGAAGAAAATTTTGATTTTTTTTCTGTGCTCTTAATAGGTTTTAAAATATCAAAACATTGATTTGACATGTCACTTTTTAAATAGAGAGAATAAAGTTCAAGCTGTTTTAATATGTAAGTAAATATTTTTGTATTTCAGCAAACTGGTGTGATTTCCTGACTCTTTGGGAAGTATTTTGCAAGACACTTAGATTATCTACTGTTGGAAAAATGCAGAAGTGACATTTATGAATATAGGACTAGTACAGATCTGTTGCTTTTTGATATACTGCAAGACATGAGGACTAGGAGAGATTTGCTGCTGATTGCCAGAAGGACAGATGCCAGGTCTCAGTTCCCCCTCCTGTAAAATGAAGAGGCTTAACTGGATTCTTTCCACTACTAAGATGAGTTTCCATGAGTCTATGTCTTTTGTTTATAATCAGGAGTATTTACAATTTCTGATTAAATGCTGAATACCACTCCCTTCCCCGAAGCAGAATTCAGTGTGTGCTAGATAAGCATTTAGTTATCTGATTCTTCTTTCTTTTTTTAATTTTATTTTACTGAGTTACAGTCATTTACAATGTTGTGTCAATTTCCAGTGTAGAGCACAATTTTTCAGTTATACATGAACATCCATATATTCATTGTCACATTCTCTTTCACTGTGAGCTACCACAAGATCTTGTGTATATTTCCCTGTGTGATACAGTATGTTCTTATTTATCTATTCTATATATACCTGTCAGTATCTACAAATTTCAAACTCCCTGTCTATCCCTTTCCACCCCCCTCCTCCCTGGCAACCAGAAGTTTGCATTCTTTGTTTATGAGACTGTTTCTGTTTTGTATTTACATTCATTTGTCCTTTTCTTTTCTTTTTAGATTCCACATATGAGTGATCTCATGTGATATTTTTCTGTCTCTTTCTGGATTACTTCGCTTAGAATGACATTCTCCAGGAACATCCATATTGCTGCAAATGGCATTATGTTGTCAGTTTTTATGGCTGAATAGTACTCCATTGTATAAATATAACACATCTTTTTTATCCACTCATATATTGATGGGCATTTAGGCTGTTTCCATATCTGGGCTATTGTAAATAGTGCTGCTATGAACATAGGGGTGCAAGTGTCTTTTTGAAGTAGGGTTCCTTCCAGATATATGCCCAGGAGTGGGATTCCTGGGTCATATGGTAAGTCAATTCCTAGTCTTTTGAGGAATCTCAATACTGTTTTCCACACTGGCCGCACAAATCTGCATTCCCAGCAGCAGTGTAGGAGTATTCCCTTTTCTCCACAGCCTCTCCAACATTTGTCATTTGTGGACTTTTGAATGATGGCCATTATGGCTGGTGTGAGGTGATAGCTCATTGTAGTTTTGATTTGCATTTCTCTGATAATTAGTGAAACTGAGCATTTTTTCATGTGTCTATTGATCATTTGTATTTCTTCCTTGGAGAATTGGTTGTTTATGTCTTCTGCCGATTTTTGGACTTTTTTTTATATTAAGCTGTATGAGCTGCTTATATATTCTGGAGATCAAGCCTTTATCGGTTTCATCATTGCAAAAATTTCTCCCATTCTGTAGGTTTTCATTTTGTTTTGCTTATGCTTTCCTTTGCTGTGCAGAAGCTTGTACGTTTAATTAGGTCCCATTTGTTTATTCTTGCTTTTATTTTGATTGCTTGGGTAGACTGCCCTAGGAGAACATTTTTGAGATGTATGTCAGACAATGCATTCCCAAGGTTTTCTTCTAGGAGGTTTATTGTATCTTGTCTTATGATTAAGTCTTTGATCCATTTTGAGATTATTTTTGTGTATGGTGTAAGGGAGTGTTCTAGCTTCATTGCTTTACATGCTGTTGTCCAGTATTCCCAACACCATTTGCTGAAGAGGGTGTCTTTGTTCCATTGTATGTTCTTGCCTCTGTTGTCGAAGATTAGTTAATCAAAAGTTTGTGGGTTCATTTCTGGACTCTCTATTCTGTTCCATTGGTCCATATGTCTGTTTTTGTACCAATACCATGCTGTTTTGATTACTGTAGCTCTATAGTATTGTCTGAAGTCTGGGTGGGTTGTTCCTCCAGCTTCTTTCTTTTTCTTCAGTGATGCTTTGTCAATTCTAGGTCTTTTGTGGTTCCATATAAATTTTATTATGATTTGTTCAAGTTCTATGAAATATGTCCTGGGTAATTGGATAGGGATTGCGTTAAATCTGTAGATTGCCTTGGGCAGTGTGACCATTTTAACAATATTGATTCTTCCAATCAAGGAACATGGGATATCTTTTGTTTTTATTTATTTTAGGCTCTATTGGGCTTAACATTCCTTGATTGTTTTTCCCCAATCCTATAGCAGGCAGGTAGCCTTGATGTGCCATCATTGCTTGGCTTATTTGACTAGATTGGGAGAGGAATGTAAATTTTAGCTTTCCATTGTTTTAATAAGTCTTTTCCCCATAGATTTATCAGCAAGTCAGCAATATAAAGTTGTATCTTAGCTGTCTGACCATCAGGGCCTCAACAATCAAGGATCAGACTGCTACATTTTAATCCCTGGGTTCTCCCTAGACCCACAACATCAATATTTGCTGGTTGTGTTGGCCATCAACTTGGCAGTGAGTAGAATTAATGATAGAAATGTCAGCTCCAGAATCAATTAAGCCTCTGAAAGATTTTTCTTGTATTTTCACATTATAGACAGGATGTGAATCCAGAATCTTTTTGGGTAAAAACACTCCCACCTTTCCTGTACTTCCAAATCCTTTGTTTCCTCGTACATTGTTGCTGACACCTGCAGGGTAGTATGGCAGTAGCAGCAGCTGAGCAGTTTTATTTCCTTTTTCTGCTTTTCATGGCTTTGTAGATGACATCATAACCTTCATTTCTCCTGTATAGTCACTATCTGTCACCCCAGTATGAACCCGGACACCTTGAGAAGTTAAACTCGATCTTCCTAATAACAGGCCCACTGTCCCAGGAGGAAGAGGTCCATACATTTCTGTTTCTATTAATGATGGTTCCTCTCCTGGCATAAGAATAAGTGAATTTAAACAGGGGATATCGATGGAGGCACTCCCTGAGGTTGCTGGGGATAATTCCATGACATTGTGCTATAATCTTTGTTCGCGCTGGCATGTACAGGGAATGATCCCTTTTGTCACGGGGCTGGGAGCAAGCCCCTTTTGAAGCTTTCCTGAAGCATTGTCCCATCCTTATGCAACACAGACCTATATTGATTTGCCCAGTGATTTCCTTTTTCACATCTTGGACAGACTCCAGGAGATTTTTCCTTTTTATTTCTCATAAAATTTTCTGGTTCAGCCTTTTGTTTTGTATTTCTTCATTCCTTTTTTGTATGATCAATTTTTCCACAATTAAAACATTTGCCTTGAAAAGTTTCTCCTAATTTCATTCCTGCCATGACTTGCAACATCATATTGGCCTTAAAACTTTCTATTCCCACTCTCTGGCACAATTTTATATATTCAGTCAATGAAACCTTCCCTTTATAGGGACCGATAGCCTTTTTGCAGTCCTCCTAAGCATTTTCATAAACAAGAAGTTGAAGAATTGTGTTCGCAGACTCCAATCTTGTCTGAGTGGGAGATGGGAGAAATATGACCAGAGCAGAATATACTGGGCAGGTCCCATACACCTGCCTCTGTCACTGCCATGCCCCCAGACCCCTGACCTCACTGCGCAAGCCTCCTGGGAGAAAGCTAAACAGGAGAATTATATCCCTTGAACCTGGAGAAGCAGATGCTGCCCCCCAAGGCAGGCCTCAGGGGAGATGGAAACCAATCCAGTAGCTAACACCCCAATTCTTATGCACATACTGAGAGTCCCTGCTGTGATAATGATGACAGCGGGGGTTGGAGGTGCCCAAGACCATACTGGGCACAATACTCAGTAATTACTTCATCTACTTTAACCCTCACAAGCCCTTTATGAATTTGGTGCTTTTATTGTTTCCCTATTTGACAGATAAGGAAGCTGAGGTTGGAAGAGGAGTGCCTTTTCTAATACTAATTACCAATGATGGAGGTGGGGCCCAGGTCATCCATCTCCAAAGTACAAAGATCTTAACACACAGAGGATGCAGGAAAATGGGCATAGAATCTGATGGGAGACACTTTTCCACTTGGTTATTTCTTCATCTGGTTTACCAAGATGTTTTCACGTTCTTACTTGAAATGTTAAGACTATATTGACCTCTTTGCAAATTACCAAGTGGATAGAAGAAGGTCAGACACCAGATGGTCCCGAGGTCCCTCTGACTCAGTGACATTCTGAACTGCTATAAGTAACAGCCAGATACCCTTCAATCTTCCACTTCAAAAGGATAAGCCTGCACATTATGTTCAGTCATTGACTCCTGAAAGTATAGGCTGTCTTCTCCCAGCTGACCTCCCCTTTGGTGGATATGTACAAAAATGATGTACATCCAAAACCAGGAGCTTGGGCTCCAATAATAACATACCTTATATGAATAGTATTTACATATTTTACATGCATTTCAGTAAACTCGTGAGTTTCCTAAACTCCAGGTGGTAGAAATGAAAACTTGCAACATAATGGAAAACTTTGGCACTGAAAAGTTGACTCACACTTCCCGTCCTACATAAAATTCTGTGCTGCTCAGGAGATGATGAGGAAAACTGATAATGCAATAAGTGTAGTTCCTTCCCTAAAATCACTTGTGATTTCATCGATGAGATCACATATATAGAAGAAAGCAAAAAGCCAGCGTTAATACGTGAGTGCAGTGATAAGATCTGTAGGGATTGTCTCAGGCTGAGCTCCCCAGGAAGCAGATCCTCAGACAAAAATGTGTGTGAGAGCCTGTTTCGGGCATGTTCTTCGGAAGCTCCTGGGGGGAGGCAAAGTGAAAAGTGCTATTTCAAGTGAAAACAAAAAAAATTCACCATCCTCCATTTAAACCATGTGGGTTGGCAGAAAAAGCCTCCTTTCATATGGTTTCATTCATAGGGAATATCCAGGAGAGGTAAAAACAGGCAGAGAGGAAGAGGACTTGGGCTTGTCAGGGACTGGGGAGGAAGGAAGCAGACTGTGTGCTTTGGATCCAGGGTTTTACTTTGAGGAAAGAAACAGTGAGTTACTAGATAGTAGTGATGGTCGCACAGCATTGTGAATGCACCTCATCCTCCTGAATTTCACAATTCAAAAGGGAAAAGTCTATATTTTATTGCAAGAAACTAAAAACATAAAAATAAAGGATATCATAGAAGATGTGAAAGAATCAAAGGAAACTAAAGAAAAACCAAACGAAAACAACTCGAGGGGAAGGAAAGTCAACTTTGGGTGGGGGAGGGGATTGACCGTTGGAATTTGGAGAAGAAGGTGTGGCTGGGGGCAGAGGGTGTTCAGCCCTAGGGTGTGGTGATGCCTGAACTGGCTCTCCGTTGCCCAGCATTCCAGGTTTAGGTTCGGGAGGAGCAGTAGGAGCTGCAAGCCGGAGCTTGGGGTCTCCTGGTGGGCCCAGATCGTCCTTTCTTTGGTCTCTGGCATCTTCCCCTACTCCGCCTTCTCTGGATCTGTAACTGTTAGACTTGGAGAGAGCTTTGAGTCTTGTGGAAATGCTCAAGCTGTGACAGAAAAACAATTTACCCACGTGCCTCCCTTTCCATGTGCCTTTTCAAGAACAGAAATCTTCCCAGAGCTTTTCAGACACGTCTCACCCAGGAAGTGCCCACAGGATGTGTTCTGTGACTAAATTCTTCCAGACAGGTGGTCTGAGGCCAGTCTTTGCTCTGGTCCCAACAGCTGCCTCTGGGGATGCCTCCCTGTGTGGCCCAGCCCTAGGCCCTCCCTCACCTACACACATGCACCCAGCCCTGCCCTTCTCACTTTTGGGCTAAGCCTCTGTGGGCTCCTGGTCCTCCACCTGACTCATAGGGAGGAGGGCGCGATGCTCCAGGTTGGAGCTGGGTGTGTTGAGCTGCCCGTCAGCCCCAGGCATGACCCTGGTGAGAGGCCTGGGTGTTGTCTGGGCAGGAGGCCTGCCCTGTTCACCTATGGGCCGTGGTAGTGGGGACATCTCCATGTCCAGATCCACCCAGAGCCTGTGCTGGCCCTCAGAAGTGTGGCACACCATCCCCTCACTCAGGGATGTGGAATGGGGGTTCTTGTCCACCAGCTCCTGTGGTTTCTGGCTCTGCAATGACAGTGACCACCAGCCACCCTGGCCCGGAAGTCTCAGAGCCCTGCCCGGCCAGGACCACCCCTGCTTCTGCCCACTCGACCCTCTGCTGCCACATCAGACTGGGACCTTGGTCAGTTCAGACAGTCACCCGGGAGGGAAGAGACACACCCAGAGGACATGGGCTCCACCTCGGGCAGCAGGGCCCTGCCCTGGCTCTCCACATCTCAGCCAGCCATCTTGGACCTGGGTTGTGGACGTGACCGGCCTCACAGGCCTCTGACTCTTCTTCAGCCTGCTCTTGCTTGAGGCAGGACCCTCCCACCCCAACATGATGGCCCCATCTGCACCAGCCAGGAAAGGGCTGTGGGGCTACCCAGGTGGGATCTGAGTGGTCGCATGGCCTCGGTAAGCCTGCCCTGGGGCTCCCTGTGTTACCTTTGGGTCCCTCTGGCCAAAAGGCCAGAGGCGCCTGGGGTGAAGATTCACCCAGTGTCAGCACCGATGATACAGTCCCTTGTTGCAAGCATTCCACAGGCTGCGCCTTGGGTGTTGGGACACAGCAGAATATCTCTGAGTTGCGCTGAGTCTACCAACCAAGTGAGCTGAGTAGGAAGCTCCTCTACAAAGTCGGTGTCTTGGAACTTGGAACTAAGTTCCAAGTTCTGTTGAGCTCTATTGTGAGGTCACTTCCTGGGGTCCCCTTCCCCAAGCTTCCTCCTGACACAAAGCTCCCCAAGGGAATTTCTGGGCTGCCGATGGCTCACTTCCCACCCCATGCCATGTCCACACACAGTGACACCAACTCAGCTCAGCCCTTAGCCCTGGGGAGACCTGGATTCAGCCAGGGCACCAGCTCTGGACACACCTCTGAGGACACAGCTGGGTTCAGACCCAGCTCCCCCATCAGCAGTGCTGTCACCCTGGACAAGCCACGTGCCTTTCAGTGTCTCCCCAGTCCCCCATCAGTGCAGAGGGCATCATTCAGGCCCCTGATTCCTAGGTAAGCCATATGTCTATAGACACATAAATGTCCACTGCATATGTCACCCCCATGGGCTGGGATCACAGGGAGCTCGCGCACAGACCTAGCAAATGAAGGACAACACACAGGGCTGGCGGAGCGCAGAGCACACCCTACACAGGCTGGGGTCTGCCCTGAGGAATGGAGAAAGTCACCCTTCTTGCCGCCTGCTTCCCAGCTCCCTGTCCCCAGGTTGAAATTAAATACAATCCTGAAATTGTCCACTCTGGCATACAACCTCCTAAGTCATTCTGTCATGTTTAGATTCAGGTTCAGTGTCTCATCTGGGCCTGTAGGGTGAGCTGCCCCACAGTGTCTCCCTGCTTGTTTGCCTTCTGGTCACACGTCCTTGTGTGATCCCCACACCCTCCCCTGCAGGGTGGATGGACATTGGGACCAGGTTCTGACATGTAGACTGACTTGTGAAAACGTGCATGACTTCCACACATTCCCAGCTCCAGTGTTCATTCTTTCTCTGTCTCTCAGTGCTTATCTGTCTGTTTTGTCTCTCTGTTTCTCTCTCTCCCTCTGTCTCTCTGTGTTTTAGCCTGTCTGTCTCTTTCCTGTATGTATGTGTGCATATGGTTACGTGTATATGTGTGTATTCAAGTGTGTGTATTGTTAGGACCCAGGACAGATCACTTCTGAAAATGCCTTGATGACATATTACGTGGTATTCATGTTACTGAGGAAAAAAATCTTTGAAAGTTGTGCAAACACTTTGGTGGGATCAGCTCTAAGGATCAGTACCGCTGGGGAAGGGATGCACCTGTGGCCCTTTGATGCGTCCTGCACACTGTTCCCCCGGAGAGGAGCGTCTGTTCGCTCTTCCCTCCAGGGGACCTGCTGGGGCCTCTGCCTCCTCACGTTGTCACCAGGCTAAAGACCTGCCAGTGCGATGGTGACAAGTGCTGCCTCCACAGTGTGTCCGTCTGCCTGTGTCCTCACCTGAGAGGTTGAGCATCTCGAGCACACTGGCCACCTGCACTGCCTCTCATTGGAACTGCCTGTGTGTGTTCTGTTTCTTTTTAGAACACTGGGTTTCATAAGGTTTTTGGCCCACAAGGATATGAAATCTTTCTCTGACCTTGGGTCATGAGGAAAGCTTTTTCCACGTTGTGGTTTGGCTTTCCAGCTGTCTTTCTTGGCCTTTGTTTGTTTTTTGATTTTGTTTGATTTGTTTTGCCACAGGAAGAGCTAAGCATCTCCCTTTTGGCTCTGGTTTCATAATTAGAACAGCAGTGCCTACCCCCAGATGATGCAAAGAGTTATTAAAAGGGCTTTATTTTGTACATATCATCTTTAATTCATCTGGATTTTTCCTTTCAAAATACAAACATGCTAATTCATGTAAACACACACAAAAAAATCACCAGTCCCCTCTAAAGGTATGTGGGCACACACAAAAAGCCACTTTTAATATGATTTCATTAACAGGGAACCTCTAGGATAGGTAAAGACACAGAAAGAGAAAGGGGATTGGTGTTTTTCATGGGCTGGAGGAGGGAGGATGTGGGCTGTGCTTTGAATACAAGTTTTTACTTTGAGGAAGGAAATAGTCTGAAACCAAACAGTGGTGTTGGTCTCACAGCATTATGAGTGCACTTAATGCTCCTGAATTGCGGAATTTTAAATGGGAAAAGGCTAAACTTTATACTTATAAACTTAAAACTTATAAGTAGATGTTACTCTAATAGGAAAGAACAAACATGACTCCATATTAGATCTGTTCTTTTGTCTTTAACCCTGCACCCTGTCTTCTAGGCTTAGTCTTGCTGGCTCTGCACCTTTTGTAAAACAATGTTGCCTTTAGCCTGTCTGGTAAATGAAAGAGCTTGTTCTCAAGGCTCTGACCTTTAAGCATATTAACACTTTTGCACTGATATAAAGACAATAAGTTGCCAAATAGGAAATAACTTGTTTTGTTAGAGGTTTTGCAGGGGCACCATGACCTGACCCACGTGGACAGCTATAGACAAAGAAAATGGTAGACTACGTCCTGGAGCACTGTCTTCCCCATGTCAGACTTCAGGTTCTGTTTCTATTGAAAAGGGGAGGGGCTGTGGTTTGTTGCTGAAAACTTCTTGGTGTAGGATTTCTTTGTTCTTGGAATCCTTTGCAGCGGTCCACGTGGGTTGGATCATGGTATCCCTGTAAAACCTCGAAGAAAACAAAGGTTATGTTCTATCCTGCAACTTGTTATCTTTATAGGAGGGCAAAAGTGTTAATATCCTTAAAGGTCAGAGCCTTGAGAATAGGCTCTCATGCATATTTCAGGCTAAAGGCAACATTGTTTTACAAAAGATGCAGAGCTAGCAAGAATAAGCCTAGATAACAGAAGACAGGTTTAAAGGAAAAGGAACAGATCTAATATGGATTCAGATCTGTTCTTTTCTATTACAGTGCCTTTTGGTGAGAGGTAAGAGGATGTTTACAGGTGGGTCCTCCTCTGCCCCAGGCTGGGGTTCAGGCAGGAGTCCTTCCAGGTTCACCATGACTGTGGACTTGATCTCCTGCAGAGAAAGTATCAATTATTGGTGGTTAAAATTGCAGTCAAAGTCCCTTCAATTGCCTGTAAACCATACCATGGCAAGGGACATCTCATAGGCCAGTCAACGGTCAGTCTCCCCAATGCAAGGGACCAGCAACATGGCATGTTCCAAGGTGACCTGGCCAGTGAAGCTGCCTGCTTTGTTCTACAGCCTTGGCTTCCTAACATGAACACTTTAAAAGCTCCCATCCCTCTTCCCTTTGGCCCAGTGTGAATGAACAAGGTCCCTGCACCCACATGGACTGAGCCCACGCCATGTACCCAGCCCTGTGCACACAGCCAACTGCCTGCTCTCCATCTCTGGGCTTAGCTGCACCCTCCAAATTCCCCAATCCCTGCAGGTCCGCATTCCCAGTGCTTCTGCCCTAGGGGTCTGGATCACCATCAGGACCATCATCCACCCCAGGTCCACAGGCCAGTTGCGGGCAGCCAGAGATCACCCTGACACTCAGACTCAGATGAGGCACTGGGCGCAGGGTTCAGGACACCTGGACGGGAATTGTATCTGCCTCCAGCTCGGCCCGCCTCGCCCTGTAGCCACAGACACTAGCTATGCAGGTGCACACTAGGCCGGAACCCTCGCTGGTGGCAGTCACCATGGGGACTGGAGTCCGGACTACCAAACCCCAACCACGGGGTGAGTGGTGAGAGAGTCATCTCCAGGTAGGGGTGCACTAGGTGTGAGGGGGGAACCTGCGGTGAAGGGGGTAAAGGCTGAGAGGTGACGGGCCGCTCAGAGGGAGCTGACCCAGTTGAGGGGTGAGGGGGACCACTTCGGGATGTTGGAGGTCCTATGGTGAGGCATGAGGGGCGAGGTTGGGGTGTAGGGGCCATAAGTTAGGACCTAGCAGGATGGAATATGTGGCAGGGACCTCGGTGTGAGGAGAAGGAGCCCCATCTTCGGGGCCTGGTGAAAGACTGGGCCTGTCCAGGATGGGAGGATAGTATCGTGAAGGGAGAGGCTAGCAAGGGGAGTGGGGCTGGGGGTGTGGCCCGGCCCAGGGCGGTCGTGGCTTTAAGTGCCAGGACCCCATTGGTGGCGGTATGGGGGAACTGGGGATGGAGATCTGGGGAATGGCGGGCAGCGGTGTGGCGGGCAGGAGTGTAGGCCCGCAGGAGAGTGGGCCTGCAGAAGGGTGGGGTCCCAGCCCACCGCCCCATCGCAGGGCCCCACCCAGGTCCTCCTGGCCCCAGGCGCCACTTCCGGTACAGCAGGAGTCCCAGCAGAAAGTCCCCGATGCCGGCGGGATGGGGAGGGGCGCGCATGCGCAAACGCACAGACGGGGACAGCGGAACCCGCGCAGAGCATGTGGCAGCCAGGTGGGAGCCAGGTGTTCCTGGAGCAGCTCCCTGAAAAGGAGCACGACCTGGAGTCTGGGCCAACGCTTACAGTCTCCTCCGCTGCCACGGCCTGGGAGGTGAAGGGGCGCTGGATGGGGCACGGAGCCGGTGAGTGTGGTCTGAGCTGCGCAGCTGGGGAGACGCATGGGTGGGGGTGCTTAGCTGAGTCCCGGGCCACGAGGCCCATTAGGACCCTGAGGAGTATCCGAGGCCGCCGCCTGGTTCGTGGTGCTGTCCCCTCTCCTTAGTAGTCCCTGAACCCCGCGTCTTCCCTGACTCTTATTCCCGGGTTTGGGAAAGCGGGTGTGGCCCCGGAACATCTCCAACCGGCCCTCAGACCATGGCCTGCTCCCTGGAGGCTGGTGCGGTGCAGTCAGTGGGCGGCGGCTGAGAGGAAGGGTGCCTGTCCTCAGGGGGAGCAGGTGGACTTGCTCCCATGTCCTCCAGGGCCTGTTCTCGGGGCGGCCTCTGCTGCCCCGGGTTCGGAGACACATATTCATGCCAGCCCGCTCCTGGGAGGAGGGTGCAGTGCTGTCTAGGGCAGCGTCAACAGCGGGCAAGGACTTGTGGAGGACCGGGCTCTAGCCCAGGATAACTCACTGTCCTTTCTTCTCTTGCTTCCTCAGGTGGTGGCAGTAGCGGCTTTTCCAGTATAGATTATTACCAGATATTGAATGTAAGTTTCTGTGCTATAGAGAAGAAACTTTTTTTAAAATCTATTTTCATATACAGTGGCTAACATTTGTAAGTCTCAAATTCCCAAGTTTATCCCTACCCACCCCCTTTCCCTAGTAACCATGAGATTGTTAACTATGTGTACGAGTCTGTATTGTAGATGAATTCATAGTGACCTTGTTTCTTTCTTCTTTTTCTTTAAGATTCCACATGATATCATGTGGAGTGATATCATGTGGTATTTTTCTTTCCCCTTTTGGTTTGCTTCACTTAGAATGATATTCTCTGGGTCCATCCACCTTGCTGCAAATAGCATTATTTCATCCTTTTTAATGGTAGAGTAGTATTCCAATGCATAAATATAACACAATTTCTTTATCCTGTCATCTTTTGCTACATTATAGGATGTTTCTATGTCTTGCCTGTTGTATATAGTGGTGCTGTGAATATTAGGGTGCAGGTCCCTTTTCGAATTGTAGTTCCCTCTGGATATATACCCAGAAGTGGGATTGCTGATTCATAGGGTAAGTCTATTTTTAGTTTTTTGAGGCATTTCCATACTGTTTTCCATAATGGCTATACCAAACTACATTTCCCAGTGACAGTGTAGGAGGCTTCCTTTTTCTCCACAACCTCTCCAGCATTTCTCATTCATGATGGCCATTCTGACTGGTGTGAGGTTATACCTCATTGTAGTGTTGATTTGCATTTCTCTGATAATGAGAAGTATTGAACATTTTCTCATGTGCCCATTGGCCTTATGTCTTCATTGGAGAAATGCTTGTTTATATCTTCTGCCCATTTTTGGATTGGGTTGCTTGTTCTGTGTTATGAACTTGTGTGAGCTGTGTATATACTCAGGAAATTAGGCCTTTGTCAGTCGCATCATTGGCAGGTATTTTCTCCCATCACGTAGGTTGCCGTTTTGTTTGCTTAAGGATTCATTTGCTGTGCAAAAGCCTGTAAGTTCAATTGGGTCCCGTTTGTTTATTTTTTGCTTCTATTTGCATTGTTTGAGTAGACTGCCCTAGGAGAACATTGCTGAGAAGTATGTGAGAGAATGGTTTGCTTATGTTTTCTTCTAAGAGGCTTGTAGTGTCTTGTCTTATATTTAAGTCTTTAAGCCATTTTGAATTTGTTTTTGTGTGTGGTGTCAGGGAGTGTCCTAACATCATTGATTTACATGCAGCTGTCCAGTTTTCCCTGCACCATTTGCAGAAGAGACTGTCTTTACTGCAGTGTGTGTGCTTGCCTCCTGTGCTGAAGACTAATTTACTGTAGGTCTGTGTTTATTTCTGGGCTCTGTGTTCTGTTCCATTGATCTATATGTCTGGTTTCATGCCAGTACCACACTGTTTTGATTATTGTAGATTCATCTGAAGTTGTGGAAGGTCATTCCTCCAGCTTTATTCTTTTTCTTCAATATTGATTTGGCAATTTTGGGTCTTTATGAGTCCATAGGGATTTTAGGATTATTTGTTCTAGTTCTGTGAAAAATGTCCTGGGTAACTTGATAGGGATTGCATTAAATCCGTCGATTACCTTGAACAGTACGGCCATTTTAACAATATTGATTCTTCCAATCCAAGAGCATAGTATTTTTTCCATTTCTTTAAGTCATCTTTAATTTCTTTAATCAGTATTTTGTAGTTCTCCATGTACAAGTCTTTCACCTGCTTGGTCAGATTTATTCGTTAAGTATTTTATCATTTATTGGTTGTAATTTTAAAGGGGATTGTTTCTTTACTTTCTTTTCTTACTATTTCATTGATAGGGTAAAAAATGCAACTGATTTGTGCATGTTAATGTTGTATCCTGCCACCTTGCTACATGTTTTTGTAGTTCTTCTCTGTCCTTTCATACTCTTCCCTTATGGGTAGTTGATTTTCTTTATTGTTACATGTGTGCTTCTCACTTGTTTTTGCATATCTAAAGTAGGTTCTTGATAAATGGAAACCATGAGGTTCATATAAGTTGCTTTGTTACAATATCTGATTGTTTTAAAGTGATTGTCATTTAAGGTTATATAAGTTCAAAAAAGATCTGCTCTTTTACTCCCTCTCCACTCCTTTTTTGATTGTATTTTTCACATCTTCATATGCATCCTATAAGTGTTTATTGTAAGTATAGTTTTTACAAATTTTGTCTTTTAATCTTTGTAGTAGCTTGTTTAAGTGTTTGATTCACAACCATTGCTCCATTTTTGCCTTTAAAGTGGGATTTCCCCCTTCACATAAGTTCTTACTTCTTGTTCTTTTCCACATAATGAAAATTTTAGGTTTAGGAATGATGAACTCTTAGTTTTTGCTCATCTGAGATGCTTTTTAATTCTCTTTCAATTCTGATTAATAACTTTGCTGAGTAGGTGGCCTAGATTCCAGGTTTTTTCCTTTGAGTACTTTAAATATATCATGGCTGTTCCTTCTGGCCTGCAGTGACTCCGCTGAAAGCCAGCTGGTAGGTTTCCACTATTTGCGTCTCCTCATGACTACAGTGAAACCACAACTAATTGCTAAACAAGCATCAAAAAAAAAAAAGGCGGGATCCTAGCAAAAGAAGATCTTCAGTGGAAACACAGAGACGGTACCACAGCAGGATGGTAGGAGGGGCATTCTCATGATATAGGTGGACCCCATACCCCTCACTGTGGGCAACTCACAAGGTGAAGAATAAGTCACAAAGAACCTCCAACAGAAGTAGGTATTATAACCCAACATCAGGCTCCCCAGCCTAGGGTTCTGGCATTGGGAGGAGTAGAGGACCCCAGGAAAACTGTTTTTCTTTTTTAATATTCTTTTTATTTTATTTTTTTATTGAGTTATACTCAGTTTACAATGTTGTGTCAATTCCAAGTGTAGAGCACAATTTTTCAATCATACGCTTATTCATTGTCACATCCTTTTCCACCATGAGCTATCACAAGATCTTGTATATATTTCCATGTGGTATGCAGTATAAACTTGTTTATCTATTCTATATATACCTGTCAGTATGTACAAAATTTGAACTCACAGTCTGTCCCTTCCCACCCTCCTCTCCCCTGGCAATGACAAGTTTGTATTCTATGTCTGTGAGTCTGTTTCTGTTTTACATTTAAGTTAATTTGTTTTTTGTTTTTTGTTTTTTTAAGATTTCACATATGAGCAACATATGGTATTTTTCTTTCTCTTTCTGGCTTACTTCATTTAGAATGATATTATCCAGGGACTTCCATATTGCTGCAAATGGCATTATATTGTCATTTTCATGTCTGAATAGTACTCTATTGTATAGGTATATCACATCTTCTTTGTCCAGTCATCTTTCTGTGGACATTTATGCTGTTTCCATGTCTTGGCTATTGTAAAGAGTGCTCCTGTGAATATTGGGGTGCAGGTGTCTTTTTGATGTCAGGTTCCTTCTGGATATATACCCAAGAATGGGATTCCTGGGTTATATGGTAAGTCAGTTCCTAATCTTTTGAGAAATCTCCATACTGTTTTCCACAGTGGCTGCACCAAACTCTATTCCCACCAGCAGCATAAGAGGATTCCTTTTTCTCCACAGCCTCTCCAGCATTTGTCATTTGTGGACTTTTGAATAATAGCCATACTGACTGGTGTGAGGTGATACCTCACTGCAGTTTTGATTTGTAAATCTCTGATAATTAATGATATTGAGAATTTTTTCATGTGCCTATTGATCATTTGTATTTCTTCTTTGGAGAATTGCTTGTTTAGGTCTTCTGCCCGTTTTTGGATGGGATTGTTTGTTTTTTTCATATTAAGTCGTATGAGCTGCTTATATGTTCTTAAGATCAAGCCTTTGTCAGTTTCATCTTTTGCAAAACTTTTCTCCCATTCTGTAGGTTGTTGTTTTGTTTTGCTTATGGTTTCCCTTGCTGTGCAAGAGCTTGTAAGTTTACTTAGGTCCCATTTGTTTATTCTTGTTTTATTTCTATTGCTTGGGTAGACTGCCCTAGGAGGACATTTTGAGATGTGTGAGAGATAATGCTTTGCCTAGGTTTTCTTCTAGGTTTACTGTATCTTGTCTTATGTTTCAGTCTTTGATCCATTTTGAGTTTATTTTTCTGTATGGTGTAAGGGAGTGTTCTAGCTTCAGTGATTTACATGCTGCTGTCCAGTTTTCCCAACACCACTTGCTGAAGAGCTTGTCTTTGTTTCATTATACGTTCTTGCCTCCTTTGTCAAAGATTAGTTAATGAAAAGTTTGTGGGTTCATTTCTGGGCACTCTAATCTGTTCCATTGGTTCATATGTCTGTTTTTGTACCATTATCATGCTATTTTGATTACTGTAACTCTATAGTACTGTCTGAAATCTGGGAGGGTTATTTCTCCAGCTTCTTTCTTTTTCTTCAGTAATGTTTTGTCAATTCTTGGTCTTTTATGGTTCCATATAAATTTTATTATGATTTGTTGTAGTTCTGTGAAATATGTCCTGGGTAAATTGATAGGGATTGCATTAAATCTGTAGATTGCTTTGAGCAGGGTGACCATTTTAACAATATTGATTCTTCTACTCCACGAGCATGGGATATTTTTTTCCATTTTTTTGAGTCTTCTTTGATTTCCTTAATCAGTGTTTGTATAGTTTTCCATGTATAAGTCTCTCACCTCCTTAGTTAGATTTACTTCTGAAAGTTTGTTATTTTGGGTGCCATTTTAAAGGGAATTGTTTCTTTACTTTCTTTTTCTGTTGATTCACGTTTAGTGTAAAGAAATGCAACTGATTTTTGAATGTTTATCTTGTAACCTGCTACCTTGCTGAATTCTTCGATTATTTCTAGTAGTTTTTGTGTGGACCTTTAAGGGTTTTCTATATGTGGTATCATGTCATATGCATATAGTGACAGTTTTACCTCTTCTTTTCCAATCTGGGTCCCTTTTATTTCTCTCTCTTGCCTGATTGCTGTGGCTAGGACTTCCAAGACTATATTGAATAGGAGTGGTGATAGTGGCCAGCCTTGTCTTGTCCCAGATTTTAGTGGGAAGATTTTGAGCTTTTTACCATTGAGTACTATGTTGGCTGTAGCTTTTATTATGTTGAGATATGTTCCCTCTATACCCACAATGGTGAGAGTTTTTATCATAAATAGTTGTTGAATTTTATCAAATGCTTTTTCTGCATCTGTTGAGAAGATCATGGGTTTTTTTTCCTTTCTTTTGTTGATGTGATATATTACATTGATTGATTTGCATATGCTGAACCATCCTTGTGTCCCTGGGATGAACCCCACTTGATCATGATGTGTACTCTTTTCAATGTGCTGTTGGATTCTATTTGCTAGTATTTTGGTATGGATTTTTGCATCTATGTTAATCAGTGATAATGGTCTGTAATTCTATTTTTTTGGTGGTGGCATTGCCTGGTTTTGGTATCAGGGTGATGGTGGCTTTATAGAATGAGTTTGGGAATGCTCCCTCTGTTTCAGTCTTCTGAAAAAGATTGAGAAGAACTGGTATTATTTCCTCTTTGTATGTTTGGTAGAATTCCATTGTGAAGCTGTCCGGTCCTGGATATTTATTTGTAGGGAGGTTTTTTATTGCTAATTCAATTTCATTTCTAGTGATCAGTTTGTTCAAGTGGTTAGTCTCTTTTGGTTCAATCTTGGTGGGCTGTATATTTCCAGAAACTTGTCCGTCTTCTGTCGGTTATCCATTTTGGTTCCATACAGTTTTTCATAATATTCTCATATGATATTCTGTATTTCCATGTTTATTGGTTTTAATTTCTCCATTTTCCTTTCTTATATTGCTTATTTGTGCTCTCTCTTTTTTCTTTGTGAGTTTGGCCAGAGGTTTGTCAATTTTATTTACTCTTTCAAAAAACCAGCCTTTGGTTTGATTGATTTTTTTCTATTTATTTAATCTCTATTTTATTTATTTCCTCCCTGAGTTTTATTATTTCCTTCCTTCTGCTGACTTTTGGGTGTTTTTCGTCTTATTTTTCTAGTTCTTTTAGCTGGTGGATTATATTGTTTATTTGAGATTGTTCTTCTTTTTTGAGGAAAGCCTATATTGCTGTAAATTTCCCTCTTAGCATTGACATTGCTGCATCCCATAAGTTTTGTGTGGTTGTGTTTTTATTTTCATTTGTCTCAAGGTATTTTTTAATTTCAACTTTGATTTCCTCATTGACCCATTGGTTTTTTAATAGCATGTTTTTTAATTTCCATGCTTTCCTTTTTCTTCTTTGTTTCTCTGTAGTTGATTTATAGTTTCATGGCATTGTGGTCAGTAAAGATGCTTGAGATAATTTCTATCTTCTTAAAATTGTTGAGGCTTCTTTTGTGCCCAAGTACATGATGAATCCAAGAAAATGTTCCATGTGAGCTTGAAAAGAATGTATATCCTATTTTTGGGGAGTGCAATTCTCTGAAATTACCCACCAAATTTAATTTTTCTATTGTATCATTCAATTTCTCTGTTGCCTTCTTTATTTTCTGTCTGGAAGATCTGTGTAGTGAAGTTAATGTGGTGTTAAAATATTCCAACAATGATTGTATTCCCATCAATTTCCTCCTTTATCTCTGTTAGTAGTTGTTTTACGTACTTAGGTACTCCTATGTTGGGTGTGTATATATTAATGGTTGTAATATCCTCATCTTGTATTACTCCTTTAGTCATTATAATATGTCCTTTTTATCTTTTTTATGGCCTTTGTTTTAAAGTCAATTTTGTCTGAAATCAGTACTGCTACACCTGCTTTTTTGGCTTTTCCATTTGCATGGAATATCCTTTCCATCCTTTCACTCTCAATCTATATGTGTCCTTCTCCCACAACTGTGTCTCTTATTTGCAGCATATTGAAGGTTTTTGCATTATTATCCAGTCTGCCACTCTACGTCTTTTGACTGGAGCATTTAGTCCATTAACATTCACAGTAATTAATGATAGATGAGTATTTATTGCCATTTTCAACTTATTTTTGCATTTGATTTGGCATTTTCTCTTTGTTCCTTTATTCTTCCTTTTGTGATTTGGTAAGTTTCCTGTGTATTATCTTGGATTTCATTTAGTTTGTTTTACTCACTTGTAAGCTTTTGGCTTCTGGTTACCATGTTTTGTAAGTCTATTAACCTATTACTGTAAATGTTTGTACTAAACAGATAGTAATATTAGCTAAAACCCATCCTAACGAGAACACAATTTTTTTTAAAAGAAGAAAGAAAAACAAAATACTGTATGTTTTCATGCTTCCTTCTCCCACTCTTAATGATATAGATGTCTTCTTTTACAATTTTGTATTTATTCTATTTGTAATTCATTGCAGTCATCTCCTTTCCAGTTCTAAGTCTCTCATTTTTGTAGCACCCTGCTTCTATTCTATTTAGAGTAGACCTGTCAATATTTCTTTTAGCATCGGTTTAGTGTTGTTAAACTCTTAGTTTTTGCTCATCTGTGAAGTTCTTTATCTCTCCTTCTATTCTAAAGAATAGCCTTTCTGGATAGAGTATCCTAGGCTGCATATTTTTTCATTCAGGACTTTGAATATATCTTGCCACTCCCTTCTGGCCTGTAGTGTTTGTATAGAGAAATCAACTGAGAGCCTTATTGGGGTTCCCTTATAACTCACTTTTGTTTTTCCTCTTGCTGCATTTAGGATCATTTATTTATTCTTGACTCTGGCCATCTTGATTAGGATGTGTCTTGGTGTGAGTCTCGGTTCTTCCTGTTTGGGACCCTCTGAACCTCCTGTACTTGGAGATCTGAATCCTTCTTTAGGTTTGGGAAGTTTTCAGTCATGATTTCTTCAAATACCTTTTCAATCCCGTTTGTTCTTTCTTCCGCTTCTGGAAACTCTATTATGCATAGATTAGCGTGCTTTGTATTATCCCACATGTCCCTTTATTGTTTTCATTGTTTTTTATTTGTTTTTCTCTCAGCTGTTCTGTTTGGGTGGTTTCTGTTATCCTGTCTTCTAGGTCACTTATTCATTCCTCTGCATTATCTAGCCTGCTATGTTCAGATTTTAGATCACTTCTCATCTCAGCCAATGTGTTTACTAATTCTACTTGGTTCTTCTTTACAGCTTCTATTATGTTTTTGACATATTTTATATCTCTAAACACTATCTCTTTTAGTTCCTTCAGTACTTTGATCACTCCTTTCTTTGAAATCTTGATGTAGTAGGCCATCAATGTCTATTTCCTTGATTGTGCTTTCAGGGGATTTCTCTGGCTCTTTTAATTGGGAGTGGTTCCTCTACTTCTTCATCTTGCTCATATCTCTCTGGCACTGTGACTTTAGGATTATCAGTTATCTATTGTGGTCCTTAAGGAGTGTATTTATTTATCTACCTAAATCCTATGCAGGAATAAAACAGTTTTTTTGCTTCTTTGTCTTTCAAAGAAGGTGATGTTCTGTCTGCGTACAGCAGGTGCTCTGGTTGGCAGAGAGGGTTCGTAGATGTGAGTTTTGGTGTATTTGTTGGAGAGAGTGAGCTATGAGCATTCTTCCACTCCTCCATCTTGCTTCTAAACCCCAATATCATGTGTTTTTATAGCGAGAGATATTACAGTGTTGAAAGCAGGGCTTGGTTCAGTTAAAAATGTGCTGAGGGCATGAGGGATGAGACATCCTCCATCCTCTCCCCTCCTAGGGTGAAACACATGACCGTCAATTTGAAAAAGATTGTCATAGTCCCTAACTAGCCCAGCTCAACTAGTGTATGTTAACAGGAGTAGCACCACCAGAGGCATTGGAGACCCAAGAATATTGCAGTCTTAAAGATCTCTTGGAAAATTTTTGTTTGCTTTTGGTTTTTTGTTTTTCTTAAAATGTGGGGCATACTACTAGTATAGAGGGAAAAATAGTTGTCAGGAAATGTTTTTTCATATAACAGTTTCATTGCAATTTTGTTCACACACCATGAAGTCCACCCATTAAAATGGTACAATTTGGCGGCTTTTAGCATATTCACAGTGGTGCAACCATCATCATTCCAGAATGTTTTCATTGCTTCAAAAAGAGCTGTGGAAATGAATGACCCATCCAACCCTCCCCAACTCTAAAGAAGTTTCTTGGCTGTTCCTGAGCATAAATTAACTTGTTACATTCCATGAAAAATCTGGGGGGAATTCTAATCAGAATTGCATTGAATCTATATATTAGAATGGGGAGAATTAATGTCTTTATGACATAAAGTTTTTCTATCCATGAGTATATCTGGGACCCTATCTTTTTATCTCTGTAGAGCATGGCCCTTAGGAAGTCCTTACTAATTTTTGGGTCTGTGAATGATGAGATTATATACATCATTAGTTGTGACTGTAGCCTTTCACAGAAGAGAAAACTAACCTCAGTGAAGCCAAGTGCCTCCCTGATGGTCAGAAAGAGTGACAGCCAGTGCTGGAGTGATCCAGTGGACTTGGTGCTTGCAACCAGTGTTCTCTCCCTCCTACAGTTAAGGAGATTACAGAGTTCTTTTAATTTTTTTAGTGGTGTTGTTTTTATTTTTATTTATTTATTTATTTCTTAAGTTCTTATTTTTTATTGAAGTGTAGTCAATTTGCAATGTTAGTTCCAGGAGTACAGCAGTGATTCAGTTATATTTATGCATATGTACACATATAATTTTCAGAGTGTTTTTAGTACAACTCATTACAAGAAATTGAATAAAGTTCCCTATGTTATACAGTAGGTCCTTGTCATTTATTTATTTTATATATAGTTATGTGTATCTGTTAATCCTAAACTCCTAATCTGTCCCTCCCCCCTTTCCCATCTGCTGACCACAGTTTGCTATGTCCATGAGTATTTCTAACAGCATCCTTTTTGCTAGTAATATATGCTGGTTGGCTGCCTTCACTTTCATTAATTCCATTTATCTGTAGGTGTTTTTCTTCTGGTGGGCCTGCATGTGGTTTACACACGTGTTCATAGAGATCTGTATTTGGGAGAACTCCAGGCCTCGTGTAGTGCCTGGCATGGAGCTCCCACTGAGCTCATGCTTGAACTGGGATAAAACATAGTAAAGCTTGGAATTTCAAGTACGATTTAGACTTCTAGGTTTCTGTAACCTACGTTTAGCCCACCTTAATGTTGGTTGCACCTGTAGTGGATCATTTGATGGAAATTCATGGTATGGCGGTATAGAGACAGGGCTTTATATACATTTTCTTCTTCCTCTTTTCTAACACTCATTCTCCTGGGCCTCCCAGTTCCTCCCCCAGCAGCGCTCAGGGCTGGCTTTGTGCTGCACTGAGGCAATATTTGTTAATAAGTCCCTTTCCTCATCTCTTCTGAGACTCCATTTCCTTCTCTGCACAGTGAGAGCTTGGACTAGATAAGTGCTTTTCGGTTTCTTTTAAACAGATGTCTCCTTTCGAGAAACCGAGAACTCAAATCTCTCCTCCCACCCTACCTCTTCAGATTTTGATACGTCCTCCAAGGGTTGACACAGCTCTTTGTGGGAAGTTGATGTGATTTTGGTTCTTTCCAAGTGGTGCAGAAAAGACTTCAGAGATTTATTGCAGGGAGGGGGCAGGAGGGGGACAGTATGTCAAACTTATTGGTATAAGCGCTGGAGCAGGGGCTTTGGTTTCAATGCAGCCTCTGACGTGGCCTCTCTCTAATCTTGCACAATGTGATAAACCTCTCTTTTCCTCCATTTCTTCATGTGTCAAATTGGACTGTTATTATTTTAGGGTTTTCATGAAACAATATACATATAAGTCATTAGTTTCTCAGTAGAAACATGACTTGTTAGGGAGTCAGGGATTTCTTTAAAAAAAAAAAAGTTCCTGGAGAGTGAGGGTTGAGTCTAAAGTCCATCATGGGACAGGTGGCCCCTGGTTCTGTGTACCCCAGATTTCCCCCTCCTCCCCAGTCCTCTTCCTCTCAGTCCAGGATGAAGTTCCTGCCATTAAAATTACACAGAGTTCTTGTGGATATGGCTTTTAATTTTATTGTTTCACTGGGGAGGGCTACTTTCATGAATTCCATGGTCAGATTTTGGTGACCTGAAGGCTATGCAATTGGGGGTTCCTATTTAAGAAAAAGAAAACAAAGTTACAAATACAAATTTAGACCTAGGGTGGTGGCAGGGGCTCTTGGAAGAGGGGACAATTAGCTTTGTTAGCTTCAGGTGCAGAGGCCTCTGGCCATGAGGACCCATCCTTGTGCTCTGGAGTTGGAGGGACCAGTAGGTTCAGTGGGAATGTTTACTGAGTGTATCTCATGGGATGTGCATTGTCCTATTTTTACTGTGTGTTTCTTATTTAAGACAGTGAGCTCATTTAATCTCAATAGCCTCTTTAAAAAATTCGATTTTTTATTTTGAGATGTAATGAAGATTCCCATGCAGTTGTAAGAGCTGATATGGAGACAGCCTTTGTACTCTTTGCCCAATTTTCCTTAATGGTTCCATCTTGCAAGGTTGGGGTACAATTAATTATTGACTCACTAACCCTTTGAGGTTTGTGTTATTACCCTCATTTCTATTCGTGATTAAACTGAGGTTTAGAGAAGCACATAGACCTGCCCAGGTCACCCACATGTTTAGTGTAGAGTCGGGTGGGACATGGGCTTGGGATTTCCAGACAGTACCATTATGATTGTGGCAGGGAGCAGCATTCACTTGCTTGTTTATTCATTCATTGAACAAACATTTATTGAGTACACTCTGTGGGTCAGATGCTTTCATACGGTTATCTAATTCTTCAGCAGTACTGAGAATCAGCTAATTTTTTTTTTATCTGTGAAAATTAACTCTCAGAGGTCATAAAATCTCCCAAAGTAAATACAGCTCATAAAGGGGGGATTAGTAAATTTGTACAGTCACCCCTTTTTATGCAGGTGGTAACATAGGAATTTTGCATTTGCAATCTGCCTTGATCTAGATATATTCTTGTAAGGCAAGGTTTGTTTTTTTGTTTTGTTTTGTTTTATTTTTAAGTTTTTTTTGTTTCATTTTTTTAATGGAGATATTTGGGATTGAACCCAGGACCTCGTGCATGCTAAGTATGTGCTCTCCCACTGAACTGTACCCTCCTCCCCAGGGCGAGTTTTCTTATCCATTATTTTACAGTGTAAGAGTTCAAGTAAGTTGGAGTTGAAATCCAGATCTTTCAATCCCACTGTGGTTCTTTTCATTATATTCTGCTGAGGGGTGGGGAAGCAGTTCCTTTTTTCATTCATTTATTCAGCATTTTTGAGCATCAGGGCCTGGCTAGATGTTGGAAACAGAAAACAAGAAATGACACTTTTCTGCAGTGGCTGGAATCCTAGACCAAGAGCAGGATAATGTGATCCTAGCTATGGTAGCCATGTGCAGACTCTGAGGACAGACTGTACCCCCAGGTTTGCTTGGGCTTCCCTTGCCTTCTGGCTGGTACACACAGGTCACCGCATCCCAGAGGGGCCTGCAGCCTACAGCACAGCATGTACCTCAGTCTCCTCTTCCCTCTTGGCAGGGCCTGCAACATGAGCATTGCTGACTACGTGCAGTGTGCTGAGGACCACCAGACTCTCCCCATGGTGGTCCAGCATGTGGGGATCATCTTGGAGGAGAATGTCTTATGCATCTATAAACAGATCTTCTCAGTGAGCCAGGTCAGGCTGTGAGGCTTCCAGCAGTCATTCTGTATCCGCTACAGGTACCACTACCCACACAAGAACGAGTGGGGAGACTTCCAGACCCACCAAAGGTCATGGGCCTCGTCACCATCACTGACCGCTTGTCCAAGGACTTGCTGCAGATCGAGGAGCTCCCTGTGCATAGGAGCTGTGTGGCAACATGCAGGACGATTCGTGTCTCTTCGTCTTTGTGCTGAAGGGCGAGCTCGCCGAGCAGTTGCGCACTGATGTGGCCTTGTACCCCAGCTACAAGGACTGTGGGACGGTGGAGAAGGGGATCAAGGACTTTATCAAGTCGCTCTTCAACGTGCTCGAGTCCGAGCACCTGGACAGGGTCACCAACAATTTTGGGGACAAGATTGCCCTCCTCTGCATCCCATTTGAGAACAGGGACTTGGTGGAACTGGACACAGACAGCAAGTAAGCCTACGTGGAATCCCGGCCGCCCTGGCTGTGTGCCTGGGTTGCTTTCCTACATCCACAAAGGGATCAGCAAGAAGGGGAGCTGTCTTGCAGCCAAGGGGGGAAGAAGATGCAGCCTGAAGGTATTCAAAGTTTTAAAAATGAATTCATCTTTATTTCAGAGAGATCCATTTAGGGTTAGTTTGGATACTTACTACCCCTTTCCAACCAAGACCCCTGGTGGGACCCCTGGAGTTGCTGTCCAATAGGGTAGCCACAGCCAAAGAGGCTGGGAGTGCTGGGGAGGAGGTTGGTCTAAGCTGAGATGTGCAGAAGGTCAAATGGATATCAGATACTGAGACTTGTCTAGAAAAAAGAATGCAAACTATCTTGATAATTTTCATAATTACTACATGTCAAAATGATAGTATAATACATATTACATTAAATTAGATCTGTTCTTAGAATCACTTTAAAGTATTTGTTTTTCTACTTTTTTTAAATGTGGCAACTGGAAAACTTTCTTTGTATGACTCTCATTGCATTCCCGTTGTCCTGGGACAGTCTCGTCCATTTGATGTATAGGTGAGGGGCTGAATCCCAAAATGCAGCAGATCGAGGCACTAGCTGAGCTGGGGGTGGAGCCCGTGTCTCCTGCCTCCTAGGCTGTTCTTCCCGCCCGACAACCACCATGCAAGGTTAGGACATCAGAAACACCGCCAGGGATTTCCGAAGGAGCTCCTTATGCAGGGGAAGGCATGTCACGGAATATGGGACATAGTATGGAAAGATTCATCCTCACTTTGTCCCTGTGATAAGGTCAGTGGCCCCACTTTGCCCCGGAATTGCAGACGAGCTCTTCTGGGCCATCTGCCACCCTCTGCTCTGCTTCTCTGTGTGGCCATCCTGCCGTCCCTCGGGCAGAAGAGGGCGAGATGCCTTTGCTGAGAGGTGGTCCCCCTTTGCTGGGGAGAGCGAGGGAAGCTCTGTCCCCCGGCCTCGGGCCTCGGGCCCTAAGTCTGCTCTCCCCGCGCTGGAGAGCACGCAAGTCAGTCTCATAGGTGACGGTTGGTGGTCCTGGCACATGCTACCGGGCCCGCTGTGGAGTCGAGGCTCCGTAATTCTTGGACGTATCTAAGGCCAGACCATACATTCTGGGTTTTGGTAAGTTAGAGAAGACACCAGAGAACTGACAAAAAGAAAGTCCCGGCCAGCCCTGCAAGTGAAAGGCACAGGGGACCAGAGTCCCACCTGCGTGTGATGCCTGGCGGGCTCTGGATGAATTTTCAGTTCCTCCCCGGACATGCCTCTATGGCTTAAGGAAATGGCGAGACATGTGGCCATGATGTGTACTTGTCCTCTCAGGGCTCTGTGATCTACACACCTAAGCCCCCTTCTGCTCCTTGGAGATGAGGTGTCACGTTTAGAGCCCTGGGCACTGCTGAGGGCACAGCTGCCAGCACCAGCCCACTACCAGGCTGGCTCTGTTCACCTCACCTGTGACCTCCTGCTGAGCCCCCAGGTGTTAGGCGAGAGAGGCACATCGGTGTTGCAGTAAGGTGGGGCTGCACGTGCGCACAGCGCTGCAGTGTCAGCAGGGACCACCTTCTTCCCCTGGACAGACTGGTGGGTGAGAGGTGGAAGCCTGGAGCCCTGCTCCAGCCCCCTGGCCAGTGCCTCCTCTTTTGTCATAGGAGGCACTGGTGACATTTTTGCTCAGCAACTGCTTGGCTATGAGTCTGCGGGCCCACCGGAGATTGCCAGCTTGTTTTTGCCTTTTGAAGTCTGTCCTCGAGATTTGGCGGAGGAGCTAGTTTCAGGACAGTGTGCTTAGTGCATAGTGATTGACACTGTCACCATTGTTTACTCAGAACCTCGTCTACCAGGCACAGCTCTGGACATCAAAATACAGCAGCGCATTAAACCTCCCTCCTGTTGGATCTGTCTGTTCTGGTACCAGAAGCACTCGGCCAGCATCTGAACGTCAGAGAGATAAAGCAGCCAGTGAGCTCCAGTCAAAACGTTCTCTTCCCATCACTTTTACTCCATTGTTACTTTTATTCCATAGTCACCCAACTTTTAAAACAATGCTTTGCTGCAGGGGCAGAGCCTAATTCTCTCCTGCTACTCTTGGTAAGAGTGAGTAAAACTGTCCAGCCTGAAATGCGACCAAGTATTGTAGATCAAAAGCTGTCTAGGCACGTGTAGGGGGAGTTTTGGTTTGGGGCACTGACGACTTTAGGGCCCCCACTGCAGTGTCGCTCCCCTCACGCCCCTGGATTCCCCGGAGCAGGAGGTGAGGGTGGGTCTCACTTTCCCCGCATCTCTGGCCTCATCACACTCACGTAAATTCTTATATTCATGCTGTCAAGGTTATTTTGGTTGTTGTGTATTTCTAACTTTTGCTTGTTCCTCTATTCCTTTTCCTCTCGTACCACCTTGTGAGCATGCTGTTGGGTCTGAAAAGGTGGGTTGTGCACACCCTGAATTGGAAATACCTACACTTCACTTCGTGCTGCCTCCATCGCTTTAAAAAGCAAAAATTTAACAGCTGCCTTGACATCTTATTATTTTCTAAAGTTTTGAAATTTTTGCTTTGTTAACACATCACGCACTGGTGTTTGATATCTGTTAAAATCCTTGCTTGGAGGAGCCTGTTTGGTCCTCCTTATATTGGTGACAAATGAGCCATTATTAATTTTGCTTGTTTGTTTGTTTTGAGGAAGTGAGATGCGAATTGATTTAGGTGGCTTCTGGGGGATGTTAATCAAGGGTATTTTCACTTGGAAAGTTAAAGTCTTCAGTACCTTGCTTGAGTCTGGCTTTTACTCGCACGCGGTTCCTGGCCGTTGCTGTGAAAGGAAACTGACGGGGCTTCCTGGCCGGCGGTCACTGGGGAGGACGTGGCCGGCTGGGGGGGGTGAGTAGCCCACAAGGGGCGCTGTTGGAGAAAGCAGATTTCTTTTGCTTTTGCCTTCCCCATGCCATTTACTTTTCTTTGCCTTCATAAAGGGGCATATGTGGGTCTAAAATCCATGTTATTCTTTTGTTCCCTTTACGACGCTGGTTTCTCTGAGTATCAGGAAAATGTGGCCTTCTGCTAAGTAGCTGGCTCACTTGGATCTGGTGGACACAAGGACTGCTAACGGGGACCGTAGCTTCCTCTCTGCATCAGCCAGTGGGCATTCAGAGCCGGGTCTGTGGTTTGCTTAAGCAGCTGTGCAGGCCTCCCTGCACTAGCCCTTACTTTTAACCCACGTTGGCAGTAAATAGCTGACTCTGTGTCTGTTGCAGCTGACGTCCACCACTGACGGCCGTGTCGTTAGTTTGCGGTAGTGAGACTCCAACACCCCAGTCAGCCGTGAAGGGAGATGCTTTGACCGACCTAGGACCTTGCATTTTCACCCACACACTGGTTCATCTTACCCGGGGGAAGGGTTTGGCCACCACCGTCATGCTGGCCATGAGACCTTGTTTCTCTTTCATGCTCTGGTCCAAATGTGGACACTTCATTCTCCACTGACTTGGTCTCACTTCAGACAGGCCAGACTTCTGAAAGTGTCCATCACATTCTCGGGGCGGAACAGAAGTGTCGCAAGTAGAAGGAGTCTAGGCTGTCCGGGTTGGCAAATGCAGGCTGGGATCTGTGATGGCTGGGCTGTGCCCTGGACACAGGCCTTTCCCGTGGCTCTCGAGAGCCCAGGGGTTGGAGTGAGAACAGCCTTGCCTGGGTTCCTCCATCCTCATCTGCTCACTGGCAGGTGTGTCTGCTAAGTAGGAGCTCCCCCAGGCCTCGGGCCCTTAAAAGCTCATACCACGGGAGAACCTTGAGTCCCTTACCCTGGGCCTCCTTTGTGAGAATCCAGTGCCTTCTGAGGTGACCAGCGGCAGGAGATGCCTCCCCCTCCAGGGAGCACCCTTAGGAGGACTGAGACTCAGTGCACCATGCTGTGAGCTTGTGGGGTTACGACCATGGTCCCTGCAAAACCAGACTTGAGATGGGCTTAGCGACGGAAATAACAGGACTGATTCCAGGGCAGGGCTTGGGGGAGGGAACAGGGGAAATTGAATGTGACCTCAAACACCTAGGTGGGTTCTGGGGCTGTTACTAAGATGGGGAGCCTGGGAGGTACCTGCCAGGAATCGAATTCCAGAGTAAATGGTGGACATGAGGCGTTTTTAAGATGCCATTTGTCATCCAAGTTAGGACTTCAAAGAGGCACTCGGGTCTATGAGCCTGGGGCTCGGGTGAAGGAGCTGGACTAGAAATACACATTGGGAGTCGTCATTCTTAGCGGGTGTTCACAGCCGTGTAGGTGGATGAGCTCAACTCGAGAGGTGCAGACTGAGGATGAAGGGGGGCAGGGCTGTGCCTCGGTTGGAGGAAGCCCAGACCATGCAGCTTTGGTGTGTCAGACAGCGGCGTTTGCGATTTTCAGAGTAATCCCATTTATCCTTAAGGGGCCAGGAGGTGGGCAGGGCCATCCAGGAAGAAATCTGAAGGGAAGGTCGTGGGCACTTGTGTGTCTTGGGAAGATGCAGAGTCTGCAGGGTCCAGGAAGGGAGTCACCTCAGAAGCTAGAGTTGGAGTGGGGAGTGGGATGAAGGTAGTCACACTCACCTGTGAGGGAGGGAGGGAGGCCTAGGGAGTTCACACCCTACCGGACTCTCTTTCCCATGAACAGAAGGCAATTAGACAGAGGATCTGAGGTGAGAAGGGATGGGTGCTGGGAGAGGAGCCAACCTGGAGAATGGTGCTTGGAAAGTTCTGGAATAGTCTTCCTGCAAAGTAGAGTTAAAAAAAAACTCAGACTTTTAAGAACATTGATAGTGACTGGGGAGGAGACAGTTCTTTTTCTGGCCTCCTAAGGGTAAGGCATGTATCCGGGGATACACAGAAGAATCCGGCAGTCTTTACCGGGGGCTTGACCCTTACCAGGGGGAACAGAGCAAGTTTAAAGGGGGAGAAGGGCATCGGA
The DNA here is from genome assembly GCF_048564905.1 of Vicugna pacos. Lineage (NCBI taxonomy): Eukaryota > Metazoa > Chordata > Mammalia > Artiodactyla > Camelidae > Vicugna > Vicugna pacos. The sequence continues at coordinate 1,497,145 of NW_027328746.1, read as the reverse complement.
GGGAAACTAGCCAGGCCCCGTGTCAGGTACCAGTCGGCCGCCCTACTTGCGTGTTGCATTCACACCCATGCCTCCCAGGTGGGCGGTGGCAGCCGCCTTTTGCAGATTGGGAAGCCTTCTCAGAGGGGTTAAGGAATTGGTCCGTTTAGCGACTAGTAAATGCTTCAGCAGGATTCAAGCAGAGCCTTGTCACACTTCAAGGGAATGTTCTCTACTAATTCCGTTACCTCCTTGTTGTACCTGGAATGGTGAAGGGGGTCAGTTTTGGAGCCTTTCAGGAAAAGCGCGATTTATGTGCCTCAGGACTGTTTCACAAAGCTCAGTGTTCTTTGATGGTTCGGAAGCACCGCAGTGCTTTAGGCCTCACAGAGGTACGGTCTTTCTCCTTTGACGATGACGTGGTTGCAAATGATGTACAGGTGCAAAACCAGACTTAGCAGCTTCTGAAGGGAAACTCTCCAGTTCTCCCTTGATAGGCTTTCTTCCACAGGATGTAACCGTGCCGCAGCTTAGGCCTGAGCTTTCCGTATGCAGTGAGGGTTTGATATCCAATGTTAGCATAAAACAGTCAGATGAAGAAAATCGACGTTGACAGTTTGTTTTTGGGTTTCATTAGACAAGATATACTATCAGTTAATGGCCCATATAGCGAATGAAATTGAGTACAGACCATTGCATTTGTTACTTTCTATTTAGAGTTCTCTTACAGCATAAGGTTGTCTGCTTTGGAACATCAGCTCCACCACCAGGGCGCCTGTAACTGTGTTGGTGTGATTGCATTTAAACAGTGAATGTAATCTGGGCTTCCTCAACCCCAAACACTCCAGTGCAGAATCACGGGCTGTAGCCATCTCTTAGTCACGCAAATACTTCTAAAATTATATGATGCCAGAAAAGAAAGGAGGGAGAGAGAGAGATTGCCGTTATCAAAGTTCCTTTCAATTCTAACTGCAAACTGTTGTTGAGCAGCTCTGGTTTCCTTTGGATATGAATATATATATTTCTTTGCTTGTAACCTGGGTTTTGGACTAGAACACCAAGCTCTTGCTATCCACAAGCCACAAAAATAGTAGCCAAATTGCACTCTTGTGAAATATTTTATTCTTTTTTCTGAGAAAGTCTCCTTGAATTTGGGACTTGGTCTGTGATTTTTGCTTTTTGCTTCTCTCACGCCTCTTGTAATCTCTCATTCCTTCCCACGTGGCCCCCAAGAGGTCGTGGTCTCAAAGGAGCGGGCAAATACCCAGTTGGTCACCATGCAGTGCTGCTATAGTGGGAGCCCAGCCAAGACCTAAAGAACATTATCAGAGAGGACTTCCTGGAAGAAATGGCCTCTACATTCAGTTGAGAGGACAGAGTAAGAATCAGCCAGGAGGAGTCAAGAGGGAGGCTCAGGTGGCAGGAGGAGCCCGGGCAGAGGCCTGGAGGCTTGTGGGTGTGGACTCAGGGAGAGTGCCCTGTGCGGTCTAGGGTGCAGGGTGCCCTTCTGGGGAGGACACTGCAGAGGGCCTGGGGTGGAGGGCTTTGGAAGAGCTTGGGTTTTACTAGAACTGACACAGGAGGCAGTGAAGGGTGTCAGCAGGAAGTGACCCTCAGGACAGGTACTCCTGGTTTTGCTTCTGATGTTCTACAGAAAGAAGGTTTCGGGGTGGGCGATAGCAGCTCTTTTTGTCCGTTTGAGACCCACCCCTTCATTCATTTATTCATAACACACGCACTTGTGAGTGTGTAGGGGAGAGGGATGGACCTACAGTAGTAAGCAAATCGTACTTGCCTCTTGCGAGCTTATCAGTTTCAGAAGTTGACTCAGCGTAAAATGTTCTAGGAACACAGCAGGGACACCTAACTAAAAGTGCAGGGGTTGGAGGCAGGGAAGTCTTCCTTTAGATATAGTGAAAATGGGCCTGGAGGCGAGTGTGAAGTAGCAGGTGGTCAGGGGGCCCCTGAGGTCACTGGGGACCTGGGTACTGCAGTGAGGCTGGGCAATTAGGGGCAGGGGTAGGGGTGGGGCTAGAACTCTACTAGGGAACCCCTGAAGGGTTTGAAGCAGGGGAGTGATGTAATCAAATTTGTGTTTTGGGAAGGCTGCTCTGGCTGTGTGTGTGTGTGTGTGTGTGCAGTTGGGAACAAGGGGAGGGTGCCACCAAGTGGGAGGGTCATTAGAATACATTTCACAGGCTGGGAGATGACCAGTGGCAGAGGGGCATCGGAGCTGCCTGGGGACGGCAGGGGCAGTGGAGATGCAGTGTCTCCTTATGGGGAAGGCTTGTTAGCGGGGCCGCCCTAGCGGCGCCTTGTTGCTGGAAGAAAACAGATGGAGGCCGCCAGGTGGACTTTCCTCTTCTCTCCTTCCCTGCCTTCTGTGATGATCTTTGCTCAGCCAACATTTGGAACAGAAGAGCTAAGTTCCAGAGTAGCCCAGGACTTTGTTGAGCTCGTTTGAGTGAGCCCTGATAGGATTTATGTGTGTGTTGAGTTCTGCACGTTCACTTAGCTAGAAATGCCCCGTCTTTTGGATTTCCATAGGGGTTTTTATTCTTGATAAAAATTGCTTTCTTGGTGAGAGGAAATTGAATACAGCTACTCTTTTTCCCAAAAACAAAATTTTATCTTTAAATAAATTTAATATTCAAAAGAATAGGAATATTTAAAAATGATCATGTAAGGCTTTGGTGTAATTTCTTTGGTGTCTGAGTTGATGTGGTGTTAGAGCCTTTGCATTACTTAATAGCACATCCTTGTCAGTATTTAAAGAGCTGTTAGTGAGTGCCCCAGGCCCCACCTCTCAAAGCATCACTAAAGTTTGCTCTGAAATAGTGAGGTCATAAAGGTCTTGTTTGCAGAATCCAAAGAGTTGGTTTATAATATGCAGCATAGCTCTCTTTATAAAATAACAAAAGGCTCAAAATTAAGAAATTGGAACATAATTGATTTTTTTTAAAGCTGAAACATAAACATTCTTGTGCTAATATTGCGACTGGAAATTTTGGAAAGAAAAATCCTACAGTAATATTATGTATGTGAAATACATATATGCCTTTCATGTTTGAAAAATAACTCGCAGTGTTTTTTGAAGTCAGGACCATTCCAGCTCTGATACTGGCAGTGATGGTTGCTGGTTTTCAATGGCAGAGCCTAAATTTGCCTTCTTAGCATTTTTTTTTCTTTTTTAGTAGTGAGAGGGTTGAGTAGTGCTTTGCCACCATGATTTTGGGGCGATTTTGGGGCAGACGTCATGCACCAGCAGTGAGACATTTCTGTGCATTTTACTTTCTGGACATCACCTGGCCAGGATGCTGTAGGACTCCCTGGTCCATCGCCATTTGTCCTGGAGCTGTTTCAGATAGTGAATGACTTTCTGTGACTTGGAGGTAAGGTGATCTGATGCAGATGATCAGATGTGTAGTTAAAGGGCTGTTACTTGAAATAAGAGGAAACCTAGAAAAATGGCTCTAAAATACTGGATGAGGGAAGAGAATTGTCTGAGCTGCCTGCAGTGGGGAATCTTCTCAGGTGACTCCCTCACTGTGTATGCTGTCACACTCCCTCACAGCCCTGCACAGCATTCCTGCTGAAGCAAGCATGCACTTTCTCAGAAACGTGCTGAATTTCGTTGTGCCTCTGTTTGTTGGCCTTTTTTAAAAGCACATCTTGCCCTTTGCTCAAATGCCATCCCTGTTAGTCACCTCTGACACATATTGTTCCGGACCTCATCCATATATAGCTGCTAAATTGATGAACAGAATGTAGTATCTCCATATAGTGGAATATTATTCAGATATAAGAATGAAAAAAATGAAAAAGAAAAAAAAGGGGGAGGATGAAAACGGCCACCTGCTCTTGGAACTCCACCCTGACTGCTCAACCAGCCCTTTTCCCTTTGAATCCCCACCCCTTATACTCCATTCTACTCTTTTTGATAGTACTTATCACTTTCTGATAAACTTTAACATTTTCAAAAAAAAAAGATGCTGATACCACTTAAACATGGACAAGCCTTGATAACAGCATGTTAAGTGAAAGGAACCAGACACAAACGGCCACATTTTGTTGATTTCAGTGATCTGAAATGCCCAGAATAGGCACATGCAGAGGCAAAGAGCAGGTGTTGGTTGCAAGGGGCTGGGTGGAGGGGGGATGGGGTGTGACTACTAGTGGACAGGTGGTTTCTTCTGGGGTGATGAAGTGTTCTGGAAATAGATGGTGATGAGGGCTGCGCAACCGTGAGTGTGCAGAAGACTGCTGAGCGCTGTCTCTGGGAGTGCCTGTGGTTGGGGCGGCTTTATTTTGTTCTCACCCTGCAATGTGAAGTGTCATCTTGTGCTGAGGCCGTTCTACTCGTGTGAGTGGTGAGACGCAGAGACTTTGCAGAGTCATGTTTCTTTTTCCCCCTTGCTAATTGTAGGCAAAAATGTTTTAAGCCTGAGAAAGTGCTCCATCTGTAGAAATGTGTTTTAGTTTTGCATGGTGTAAAAATCTTGAGAGCTTTTTAATCGTTTAGGACACTCTGTTGGGGGAAATAGCCCATGAAGCCTGAGTGAGACCGGGAAGAGCCGCGCTTCTCTCCCTGACACGGGTGGGGATTTCACCCCCGTTTAGGCAGTGAAGGGCCCAGACCCGTGAGCGGAGTTGACAATCGTGAATATTTATGTGTATCCGCTGCTTCATCTTGGATATTAATTTAAAGCTGAGTCAGTTAGTGGCAGTAGCCTCATCCTACATCAGGAATTTATAGTATCTGCTCTTTGAGGTGAAGACCAGACAGACTTGTTTATTTAACAGTCTGTCTTGAATTGATATCACAGATTCCTTTGTCAATAGCAAAACAGCAGAAATACAGACATCCTTTGATGCCGATGTGACCTGAAGCAGGCTTAGTTTCTGTGCATCAGTGCCCTTATCTGTGGGTAGGGAAGATGATAACAGTGCTTCCCTCAGAGGGGCTGGTGCGGGGGGGTGAGAAGCAGAAATGGAGGACTTACACAAGATGCTCATGAATGACTGGATTTAATGATCTCAGCCTGGTGAGGCCTCAGGAGCAGAGATGTCAGAACAGAGCAGTCCTAGCCAGAGCTCGATCCGTGTCGGCAGCTGTGATTATGATCAGTATCACCACTGTGGGTTATCAGGTAGTTTTAAGACTTCGTAATATGAATTCATGAATAATGTTAAAAGACTAGACAACTCAGATCCGGTTTACATAGTTCTCAAGATTTCCTCTGAGAAAAGGGTGTCTTTTTTCCCCAACTTAAATCTGAGTTGAGTCTGCAAAAGAATTCTGTAGTCCTCCATCTTTGTGCTTTAATTCTCCATTTCTTCAAAAAATGTTTTTAAATGGAGTTACTGGGGACTGAACTGAGGACCTCAAGCATACTAAACACGTGCTCTCCCAACTGAGGTATAATCTCTCCCCTTTTTTTTTTAACTATTCTTTCTTAGTATTCAGTGGTTAGAGGCCTCTAATTCTTTTTCTAGAGACTTGTTCATGAACCTGGAAGTCTATAAATAATGGGCAATACGTGGCTTATTAAAAAAATCGATAGAACATTCTGCAATCCATCCAAAAGGAAAAGGTCATTGACTTAAAATGTTTCTCCTTTATGGTGATTTCTACTTTTTGGTATTACTTAATTTCTTAACAGCCATCCTCATCAACATAATGACCAAATTCGTCCTGATTGGGCACCGACCAAAGACTAAAATGCTTTCCTCATGTTTTACTTCATAGCAGGTGTTTGAGGGTAGGTATCATTGTCTCCTTTTTTGCAGCTGAGGGATTGAGAGATGGGGCAGCTTGTCCCAAATCACACACAGCTGGCGGTGGCAGGCTCAGGGCTGGAACCCAGGCTGCACAGGATGCCTTCTCAATTGCTCCTCTAATCAGCCTCCTATTGAGTGGTTTCCCAAACCCCTGTGAGTCCATAAATGACCGATTTTAGTGATCTCAGCCTGATGAGGCCTTCAAAGGAGAGACACCAGTGAGAATGTGAGACAGAGTGGCATAAATTAAAATTGTACATTTTCACAAATGTTTTATTCTCGGCTAATGACTTTAAAAGTTAGTGTTATTTATTCTAGTGTTCTGCAAGCACTAAAAACAAAATATTAAAAATGATTAAAATGCAAAAGAAAAGTGAGCTTTGAAAGTCCAGCCACTGCTAATGACTCATTGCTTGTTTTTCTCTAGTGGTGCTTATTGAGAGAAAAATTTACAAAATATGAATTGGTTTTATGTAGTTTTAGTATGGAAGAAAAAATTGTCAGTGAATATTGAAAGTAAAATCTTGACTCTTTTCTTTCCTGATGATGAATATGTAAGTTGTTTTCCATGGCTTAAGTACATTTCCTCATTTGTGAAATTTGAGTAATGCTGTTTAACTTGTCTTGACTGTGAGAGTTAGACGCCTTATATACAAAGCACCCAAGAGGTGCTCAATAAAAAAATGTGCTGTCACAATGACAGTTTAGAAGAATCAACTCTAAATACTAAAGAGGGTGGCTTATTTCTGATACACATTCGATATGTGTATATATAATATATATGAATATGATTTACAGTAATAAGGATTCAGTTGTTTTTTAATGCAGTATAAAGTTTTGATGAAATCAATGTCATTCTTGTAAGATAGGGACTAGTTAAATTGCCTTAAGCAGACGACATTGAAGATTATTTACACAGAATGTTTATTTTTACAACTCAGATTTCATATTGCCGTGTAACCATCCACTAGAACATTTAAATTTGTAGGAATATGACCAAAACCATTAATTTAGAAAAATCAACATTAAATATTTTCAGGAAATAAGCTTATCTCTGTTGTGATTGAACAAAATTTTGATTTTTTTCTGTACTCTTAATAGATTTTAAAATATCAAAACATTGATTTGACATGTCACTTTTTAAATGGAGAGAATAAAGCTCAAGATGTTTTAATACATAAATTAATCTTTTTGCATTTCAACAAAATGGTATGATTTCCTGACTCTTTGGGAAGACTATTTTGCAAGACACTTACATTACCTACTGTTGGAAAAATGCAGAAGTGACTTTTATGAATATAGGCATAGTACAGATCTGTTGGCATTTGACATAGTGCAAGACATGAGGACTAGGAGAGCTTTGCTGCTGATTGCCAGGAGGACAGATCCCAGGTCTCAGTCTCCTCTCCTGTAAAATGAAGAGGCTTGGCTGGATTCTTTCCTCTTTTAAGATGAGTTTCCATATGCCTATGTCTTTTGTTTATATTCAGGAGTATTATCAATTTCAGATTAAATGCTGAATACCGCTCTCTTCCCCGAAGCAGAATTCAGTATGTGCTAGATAAGCTTTCAGTTATCTGATTCTTCTTTCTTTCTTTTTTTAAATTTTATTATATATAGTCAGTTTACACTGTTGTATCAATTTCCAGTGTAGAGCACAATTTTTCAGTTATACATAAGCATGCTTATATTTGTTGTCACATTGTTCTTCACTGTGAGCTACCACAAGATCTTGTATATGTTTTCCTGTGCTATACAGTATAATCTTGTTTATCTATTCTATATATACCTGTCAGTATCTACAAATTTAAAACTCCCCGTCGGACCCTTCTCACCCCCTTCCTCCCTGGCAATCATAAGTTTGTATTCTATGTCTATGACCCTGTTTCTGTTTTGTATTTATGTTCATTTGTCCCTTTCTTTTCTTTTTTAGATTCCACATATGAATGATCTCATATGATATTTTTCTTTCTTTTTCTGGCTTACTTCACTTAGAATGACATACTCCAGGGACATCCATGTTGCTGCAAATGGCATTATGTTGTCATTTTTATGGCTGAATAGTATTCCATTGTATAAATATACCACCTCTTCTTTATCCAGTCATCTGTCAATGGATATTTAGACTATTTCCATGTCTTAGTTATTGTAAATAGTGCTGCTATGAACGTTGGGGTGCAGGTGTCATTTTGAAGTAGGATTCCCTCTGGATATATGCCCAGGAGTGGGATTCCTGGGTCATAGGAAGTCTATTCCTAGTCTTTTCAGGAGTCTCATTACTGTTTTCCACAGTGGCTGCACCAAACTGCATTCCCACCACAGTGTAGGAGGGTACCCTTTTCCCAACAGCCTCTCCAGCATTTGTCATTTGTGGACTTTTGAATGATGCCCATTCCGACAGGTGTGAGGTGATACCTCATTGTAGTTTTGATTTGCATTTCTCTGATAATTACTCATACTGAGCATTTTTTTCCTATGCTTATTGATCATTCATTTGTCTTCATTGGAGAATTGCTTGTTTAGGTTTTCTGCCCATTTTTGGATTGAGTTGTTTTTCTCTTACTAAGTCATATGAGCTGCTTGTATATTCTGGAGATCAAGCCTTTGTCAATTTTATCTTATGCAAAATTTTTTTCCCATTCTGTAAGTTGTCATTTTGTTTTACTTATGGTTTCCTTTGCTGTGCAAAGCCTGTAAAATTAATTAGGTCCCATTTGTTTTTTCTTGCTTTTATTTCTATTGCTTGGGTAGACTGCCCTAGGAGAACATTTTTGAGATGTATGAGAGAAAATGTTTTGCTAATGTTTTCTTCTACGAGGTTTATTGTATCTTCTCTTATGTTGAAGTCTTTAATCCATTTTGATTTTATTTGATTCTCGTTTCTGATCCTACAGGCAATTTTTGTGTTGCATCTTTCCCGGCAACCTGGAAAGGCTATTTAGCCATAGGTGGCGGTGTTGCACCTTCTTACAGTCTTAATTTTCCTGTTTGTAAAAGAAGGCTTAAACAACGTTATTTTATTTTGATTTCCTTGCTTAATGCTTCAGGATAGCACAATGTCCATTTTGTCTGTCTACCTGGAAAAATTATTCTACTTAGATCTTACTTTTATTCTGTCATCTCACTGTGAACATTTCAGACTTGCTGTGCAAACAATGGCAAGATCGGACTTTTCTTCCAGTGTTAGAAACCAGTGAGCCAGGATTTAATTAAACAGCTAGAAGCGGCCTCTGGAGCACCTTAAAGCTGAAAAGTGTACTGAGTTCCCTAAGTATTGACCCCGCCGCTGTGTGTTAATTGGTGGGAGGTGATTTGGTACATATAGGAAGGGGTGTAGCTTTTTGACTTGGGTTTGCTTGCACGTGCTGCCACTGAGCCACGTGAACCCGAGTCAGTTCGTTCTGAGTTTTTCCCTCGTCTGTGTGATGGGGACGCTCATATCTGCTTTGTAGAATTGTGAGAATTAGAAATTATGTAAAGTGTTTACCACAGTGGGTGTCTCAAGAGGGCTCATAAACTTTAGCTCCTGTTTTGTATGAAGCCATCATTTTATAGTCTTTGGCAATTTCTAAGAAATAGCAAAATAAGAAAGCTGGTTTTATGATGAAAGAAATTTGAAGAGGTTCCATAGTTCCTATACTCACAATTTAGCATCAGCAGAGTCAGGACCATTACACAGTCACCCTGAACCAACGTTAAGCCACAGAATTTTTTGTTAATTAGTATACGTTGGAGCTTAAGGGGACCCAAAACTTATACACATGTTTTCTCCAGCAGCCAACTGAGAGATGACACAGAAAAGCAGGTAGGCAATTAACATCTCCTTTATTACTGAGGAAGCCATGTTCTCCATGAACTTCAGGGCTCTGGGAAAATGGGTGTCATGATACTGTGTCCCAGAACTAGAGACTCACCCTGTCCCAGGTAGCTATGGGTCACAGCGAGCCTTCCCTTGAGAGGATCTGCCCCATCATGCACAGGGCTGTCCTTCCATGGAGCTGAGCATCCCTGGTGCTTCCCGAGGGTGGCCAACAAAGAAGAGAAAAGAAGATTTTCACATGCCTTGCTTGTCTCCCGGTTTCACAGCTCACTCTGTTAGTGTGAAGAGGGCTAGCTGTGGGCCAGGGGTCAGGGGTGTGAAGGGAGAAGCACTCTCCATGACCCAGAGTAGTGGGGAGGAGGTATCCCCTCCTTCAGTTTAAACAGGTGGTGGGATGGAACAGAAGGCTGCTCCCCAAGAGTTTATAAAAGGAGAAATAAGGATTTCTTTGGGAATTAGTCTAGCCGGGAAACACTGACACTGATTAGAAGGAAGACTTGTAAATCACTTTAATATTAAGTTAACATTTGTTGAGCACCAAAAATATGCTATATTCTTTTCTGAGCATTTTATAGAAATGTCAGCCAAGGGAGGCTGATGTGGGGTTCTAGGAGGTGAGCGGCCCAAACGAAAAAATGCACGAGGTGTTGCCATACTGCTGGACAGACTTCAGCCAGAGACACCATGGGGTTAACAACACTTTATTGCCACAGGGAGGTGCGCCTATGATGCACCTGTCCTGCATTTTTCTGTTTTCTGTCAGCACATGTGTGGTCTGAGTTTCTTTGTTCATTAGGCTTACAGAATATCTCTAGCACATGCGTACTTCTATTTTCTTTGTTCTAAATCTTATATAATTGATGCATGCGTGGAGCAATTATTTACTGCATACTACAAACATGCTCTGATCGTGGCCTTGGGTCCCACGGCCTTAACTCATCTCAACACCAGCTCACATTCCACCCCCTAGTTCGTGGGAACCCTAGCCCACTGAGTGGAGCATTGTGCCCAAAGTCCACAACAACAATACAGAGTACAGCATCCTACCAATACACAGACAGCAACAATAGCCAGGACTGTTAGGCACCATCTCCAGGAGGACGTCAAGGATGGCCACCAATTCTTAAGGGGGTCTTGAGTTACGTGATCTATGTGATCCAATTCCTGATCTATTTCATGCAGTGCCTTAGCTACTTCCTTCTGGTGATCTGGTATACATATACAACATTCAATATGTAACATAGCACATGTGCCACCCTGGTTTGCAGTGAGAATATCTAATGCCATTCTATTCTGTAAGACTACCTTTCACATCTGGGTAGTCTCGTCTAACAATTCCTCTATAGATTTTCTAGTAACATTCAGTACAGCTGATATGTGCTGAGCTAAAGCTTCTACCTGCAATTCAACACTGATGGTCCCAGCACTAGGCAGGAACAGGGCCATAGGATTAAACCACCAAGCTGCACGCTTCCCCCGGTGCCACCGGGTGTGCAGTGGGTCCCAATTTGTGGGGCGTTCTGTTAAAGCGGGCCGGATATGTCTGGCAAGTAAGCTCTACACCAAGTACGGCGCCCTGTCCATTTAGCTGGGAGATAAGACCATCCGTGGGTGCCACATATCCACAGATACTCTGGTGGCAGAAAATCAGTGGATTTTGTGCCAATTAGAGGTCGTCCATTCCAGCAGGTGGAGGCATTTACATTATAAGTAATTCTGGCACACAGCTCTTCTGGGAGCCACCCCGCTGTGCGGTTTGGAACCTCGTGTTCAAACCGCTGCTCAATACAGAGGGGGCTTAAATTCCTCACTTTCACATGAACACTATTCATACATCCCCACCCATTCCATACAGTTCTTCCAATTGTGAGGGGGCATTGCCCCGCTCACGTTGGAGTAGCTCTTCAATAGTCTGCTGCCGCAAGCCCCAGGGCGATCTCGCTGTCCTGTTGGCATTCCATCGAATCAAGGTGCTCCAATTAGCTCTGGACGCAGGGTGGAGGTGCCACGGCAGTCCATCTCCTGCGTCTACAGGAAGTTCAGTACAGACCCAACAGTGAGAGACGTTGTGGACTCGCGCGAATGTGTGTGCCCAGGAGAACATGGTATCTGCTGTTACCCTGGACGGAAGGACAGAACAGAGGTGTATACTATGATTGGCAAATCTCTCCCTTCTGGGAGGATGCAAGCCACTTTCTCATCCTGTGAGAGTACGGTGGCAGGAAGTGCTGTTCGCCCTGGGCGGTAGTACCACACCAACCCGCCCGCACTAGGTTGGTTACACTCTGGGAGAGCTTCAGGAGCTATCAGTGGAATTGCCCAAAGCCTTAGGGCTTCTGCTCCTTTAAGTAGGGATGCTCCTGTTTTCCCTAGAGTAACCTGCACATCAAAAGGCCATTCCCCCACTCGTGGGGTTACCTGCAGGGCTTTCTCTAGCCCATCGCCCCATGGTTCCAAAAGGGCTAGCCAGGGGCCTTCAGTCTGGACCTGATTCTTCCATGTCCAGGTGTCCTGTTTTCCTGAGTTCAACACCCTGGGGGCGTGTAATATTAAAGCATGTCCCACTATTTAGACATCGGAGGCATCCTGCATAGACCCAACTCTGAGCCTCCGAATAGTCCCTTGCAATAACTTTTCCAGTGGGCTCATACCTGTACGGCGAAGTTGTTCATTCAAAACACGTACCGCCTGCGGCAAGACACTGTTCCAGTCTCGCCCTTGTGGTTTGAGAGCCCTCAGTTTGTCCTTTAATAGGCCATTGTACCATTCAATCATTCCTGCTGCTTGAGGACGGTAAGACACATTCAATATCCAGTTAATATCATTTTCCTTGGCCCATTCCTGGATCTGTTGGGCAGTGAAAGGGGTCCCTCTATCACTTTGTATTTCTAAGGGAGTCCCATAGAAGGCCCGTAAAACTTCCAGTGCTCTAATAGTAGAGTCTTGTGTAGCTCGGGGCACATGCTGAGCAAAACCTAGACCAGTAGCGGTGTCTACCGCTGTCAGCAGGTACCGCAAGCCCGTACTCAGAGCAAAGGGGCCTAAGTAATCTATTTGCCATACCTGCAATGGCTGAATTCCCCGTACAATCTTCCCCATCTGTTGTGGCCATCGCCGCCAGTGCCGGTGGTGCTTAGCACACCATTGACACTGCCGCACGGCATCTTTGGCTTCACTGTGGCTCAGGTGCAGGCCCCACCGTTCAGCTACCTGCCTCATTGTGTATGAGCCAACATGACCAAGTTTCTTATGGAGCCAGGGACCTATATCGGGTCCTGGGACCATAGCCTGTACAGGGCGGAGTTGGGCTAGCACGTCAGCAGCATCATTGCCCGGTGCCTGGGCAGGGCAGTGCCCTGGTACGTGGTAAACAGTACACTGGCCTTCTTGGCCTTTGTCCCATAACTGTTTCCACATCTGTTGTCCCCACAGGGGCCGGTGCCAAATCACCCAGTCTTGCAGGGCCCTTTGGGGTATCCACAATGTAAGGCCTTGATATATGGCCCAACTATCAGTACAAATCTGCAAGGGGCTAGGTTCATTCATCAACACCCCCATACTGCCCGTAACTCAGCCAATTGGCTGGATTAGCCTTCTCCGGTCTCATACCAGAAGGCTTCAGTGGCAGGGTGCAATGCTAATGCAACCCAAGTGGGCGGACTGCCCTTAAAAGATCCATCAGTATACCAAGCAGTTCCCGAGGGTGGCCCTTTCCCTTCACAAAAGGGACTGGGCACAGGGTCCACCCCTTGTTGTGGGAGCGTCTGTACATCAGGCACAACAAATTTCATAGGCCCTAACACCTGCTGCAACTCTGCAGCCAAGGGGCTAGCAGTGTACTGGGCTCTCTGTTCCAAATAAGCACCCCACTTCTTCAGAGTTGGGGTTTGGGCAGTTCCCGATCGGGGTTGCTTTGCCCATGTCTGTACCCATCCTGCAATAGGGTATGCGGTCTGTACTTGGACCTCTTGCCTCCCCGTCAGGGGTTCAGTAGCAATCAAGGATGCATAAGTTGCTAGCAACTGTTTCTCAATCAGAGAATAACGACATTCAGCCCCTTTCCACAACTGAGACCAGAATCCTATGGGCAGTTTCCGCTGCCCATGTTTCTGCCATAAGCCCCAGCCATATCCATCATTGTCCACATGGACTGTCAACCAGAAAGGGAGGTCTGGATCTATAGTGCGCAGTGCTTGCGCTTGGGCCACTACCCTCTTAGTTTCAACAAATGCATATTTGGTCTCATCAGACCAATTCCAGACTTCTCCCTTTTTAATCAGCTTATACAGGGGTTTGGCTATTTGGGCCAAATGAGGAATAAACACCCGCCAGTATCCCAGAAGACCTAAATAAGTCTGTAACTGTTTAACTGTTTCAGGGCGGGAATATGCCCGGATTTTGTCTATTATTGCTTCAGGCAGCACTTTTGTCTTACCCGACCAGACAACACTCAAGAATTTGAAAGAATATTCACGTCCTTGCACTTTGTCCTCGTTCACGGCCCACCCCCAGCCCGCCAGGGCTTCTCGCAGTGCTGTGGCACTGGTTTCCAAATCTGAAAGAGAATCAGAGGTTAGCATTATGTCATCTATATAATGGAACAAGCGAACGGTATCCGGTTTGCTCTGTGTAGCCAGGTCCTGGGCCACCAGGCCATGACACAGTGTAGGGCTGTGCAGATATCCCTGCGGCAAGACAACAAATGTCCATTGTCTGCCTTCCCAGGTGAAGGCAAACTGTTCTTGGCTCTCAGGGGCTATGTCTATCGAGAAGAATGCATTAGCCAAGTCAACCACATAGTGACAAGTACCCAGTTCATGGGACAGTCGGTCCATCAAATCTGTTATATTCGGCACAGCTGCATGTATGGGGGGAGTGACTTTATTCAGTTCCCGATAGTCCACTGTCATCCTCCAGGAGCCGTCTGGCTTCCGCACCAGCCATACTGGAGAGTTATATGGGCTATGCGTAGCCCGAATTATACCGGCTTCCTCAAGCTTCAGAATAGTCTGTCCTATTTCCTCATGGCCTCCAGGCAATCAATATTGCCGGACATTCACCACTCGTGTGGCCTGTGGCAAAATCAAAGGTGCATGATGAGGATGCCCCCGTATAACTGTTTTCACCACACGGACTCTCAGGCGAAATTCCCCTTGAGTCGTCCGTATTTGCAATCCTTGCAAAATGTCTATCCCCAGAATGTATTCAGCTAATGGGGATATAAGCACTTCATATGCAGCAGGGAGCAGATGGCTAATGCCCAAAATCAGAGTCACTCATTTAACAAACATTTGCTTGTTTCCATATCCTTCTATATCAACCCATGGTCCCTGAAAACGCTCCGGATTTCCATGCACCAATGTAATTTCAGCTCCTGTGTCTACTAGTGCCAGCACTCGCTGTTTATTCATGGGGGACCAGTGAATAGTCAGCTCAACATGTGGCCTCCAGTCATCGGGGTGCCCCACGTCCCAAACACCTTGGCCTTCCTCCTAGTCTGGGAGGAAATCAGCAAAGGCCACCTCTTGGGCCTGATGGGAGGTTGGCAATGGAGTATATTGCTGCTCAGGCCGTAATTTCTTCCATAAGGCCATCAGCACATCCAATAGCTGGCCATCTAATTTTGCACGGTCCAGGCCGGCTGCCAGTAAATCACACGATATTTGCCGGCGATCTAGCTTTTGTGGCCCTCCTAAAATTGGAGCATTCCCCTTTTTCCTCCTTGGTGTGGACTTCCCTTTCTCCGTCACTGCACGGGAGGAGGGGGTCTTGGACTCACCTTGAGTCTTGGCAGCACGTACCCTCTTTCGGCGCACCTCTATGTCCCCCAGACGAGCCAGAGCCTCAGTTACTTCATGAATGGGGCGGTCTACATACGGTGCTAGTAGCGCCGCCATAGTCCCAAACGTTCACGTTGGGCCATTACCCAAAATCAAATCTTTCATTCGAGCTATAAGGAGCTTATCATCTGGACTACGGAAATACAAAGAAAATATCATGTGGCGCATGCCCATTTCCCGGAAAACTTGCGCTAAGCCCAAATACGTGGTCCATTTACTCATATGTCACTCGCCATGGTCCCGCAGGAGTTCCCCCCTGAGCCATGGGCTCCTCCATTTCCATCTGCTGCCTCACCACTGGCCGTAGATGCAGTGGAATGGGGGGAGGGGTCGGGCTTACCGCTCCCAGGGGCGGTGGGACCGGAGCTACACAGGCATAGATGCTCTCAGAGGTGGGGGAGCTAGGACCACACAGACATCTTTCTGCTGTGCTGGGTCTCTGCTTAAGCTCCTCTTATTTGCACTGCAACTCCTCCACTTGCATCCGTAAATCTCTCATGTCTTGGCTAGCGTGCCGTAAAACAGATAAGATCATCCAGGCCACCCTCTCGGCTGCCTCTCAGTGGGCTAATGGGACATTATTTTCTAACAGCTCCAACGCCCTCCGGACGTCATCTGGCCGGGGCGCCACTGTGTCCCAATCCTCAGGTTGAGCCCACGTCAGCAAAGAGGCTGCCACAGGGTACCATACAGAGGTAGGGGGCCACTTTGCTTCCATCAGAGCATCCTCGTCAGGGGCAGGGGTTCAGAAGGGGCACTCACCTCATCCTGCCGACTACGCCAAGTGTCAGCCGAGGGAGGCTGATGTGGGGTTCTAGGAAGTGAGCGGCCCAAACGAAAAAATGCACAAGGAGTTGCCATACTGCTGGACAGACTTCAGCCAGAGACACCATGGGGTTAACAACACTTTATTGCCACAGGGAGGTGCGCCTATGATGCACCTGTCCTACTTTTATCTGTTTTCTGTCAGCACATGTGTGGTCTGAGTTTCTTTGTTCATTAGGCTTACAGAATATCTCTAGCACATGCATACTTCTATTTTCTTTGTTCTAAATCTTATATAATTGATGCATGCGTGGAGCAATTATTTACTGCATACTACAAACATGCTCTGATCGTGGCCTTGGGTCCCACGGCCTTAACTCATCTCAACACCAGCTCACAAGAAATGAATCCTTCAATCTTCACAACAAGCGAGTAAAGAAGGTTTGATTGTTATCCCAGTTTTACAGTGTGGAAATTGAGGCACACAGAGGGTAAGTAATTTGGCCAAGGTTAGAGAGCTAGTAAGTGGCAGAGCTGGGATTTAAACCCTGGCTGTCTGGTTTCCAGGCTCCCAGGGATGGGTTGTGAGTGTTTAGAGGTATCTTCATCCCTGGGTCTCTGTAACTCTGTACATCAGTTACCCCAGAAAAGACAGGGGAAGGAGAGTTACACAGGTCTCACAGTTGTTTCTCAGCCACTGTCCAGGAGAGTGCACCGTGATTGACGTTGTTTTCCAGGCAGCATGTTTGTTTGTATAACATTGAGTTAATCTAGAAGCCCTCCCTGCATTGCTTCTGTCCATGCTTGCCATATGACCAACTGCCCGTGATTGGGCTGTTGAGGAGAAAACGTACTGATGGTTGAACTCTGATATTTCAGTCTGGTTCATAGTTTCATGTCTCCTGTTACATTAATAAATTAAACATCTAGTTTTCTTGCATCCATTTGGTTAATGTGAGACCAGTCCATTGGAGCCCAGGGATGCTGACGGCATAATTTCTGAGCACGTTGTGGCACTTCTACCCATGCAGACCTGGCTGGAGAATGTCCCCCTTCCTCACTAATTTCTCCCAACAGCAGCATCCTCTCCCAGCCCTGCACGTGAGGCCGGGAGCTCTCTGAGTAGGCTAGACAGTCAGAGGCAAACTCTACAAATCAGAAAATGATGAAGTACCTGGAAGTGGGTTTAATAGATGAAAAGGGCTTCCAGGTAGTCCCATGGACTCTTCGAGGCCATTTGTTGAAAAGCTGTCCACTGTTTGTGGTTAAGCTACTTATTTGCTGTTGAAAAGTCTGGATTAGATGAAGGGATTTTAAAAAGCAGAAAGGAGTGATTTCAGGTGGTCCAACCACACTGGTGAGAAGTGATGGGTGACCACCTGTGTGAGGCATAGACAGAGTCTTACAAGCTTCATAAAACAGCTTTAAAAGCTCTTCCATCCGAGTGCACTTCATTTGGGGTCTAGTTTATCACTGGTCGCACTGAGAGGGCAAATAATTGATGATGGCAAAAAGGACACGGAGGCATCAAAAAGGTCTCAGTCATGTTCCCTGTTTAAAGGATGTGGCACAGTGTAATATATTTGAGCTGGTTATTCACTGAACAGTTTTGAGTGTTTTCTGGGACTCCCCAGTGCCCCAAGGTTCCATGCAGCTGGGTGTCCCCTCAGTGCAGCTCTGTCACCGCTTGTCCTGGGCTGATGTGGTGTCACGGGAAGCAGGACGGTCAGTGTCCCCGGCTCCTCCGAGCTCCGTCTCCTCATCCGCAGGGCCGGGTTTCTCATCCCTGTCTACTTAGTAGGGTTGCTGAGAATCACACGTGATGGTTATCAGGTGTGATTTGTGGTTGTCCCTGTGTTTGGCATATAGTCAGTATTTGATAGAAACACTTGTTTTTCTTTTCATTATACCTGTGGCTCCTCGATTGCAGTGGTTTTTAGTCTGCATTTATTTTTTATAACTTTATTCTTATATATAAATAAGCACTTATTTTTATTTATTTTTATGGATGTACTGGGGATTGAAGCCAGCACATTATGCATGCTAAGCAGGTGCTCTACAACTGAGTATTACACACCCTCCTTGTCTGCACTTTAAAATAAACATTGCAATACACAAAATAGCTCTTAAACACCATCATGGGACCTAGTCTCTATATAGACAATTGAACACGAATGCTATTTCAATAAGAATAAATGTTGTTTGGACATAACTTTCTGAATCTGTTAATGTGCTTACAAACGATCATAGCTAGCGATAAACACGAGTCTTGGATCCAGAACTTCTTAGGGTCTGTTTTGCCATCATGGGAAATTACATTTTAGAGAGAAGGCTAATTGGGTCTCGTTGATATTTGGATGGTTTAGCAGAAGATCAAGGCTTTCAAAAGCTGACCGTTTTGTATTTTAAACTAACTACAAAGTTATCTTCTAGAAGTTGGAAGTCCTAAGCTTCTGAAGTGCCCAGTAATTCAGTGTGTATTTGTCTGTGTCTGTGTCTGAGTGAATGTGTGTGTGTGATTTCAGGAAGGTAGAAATAAGTTCCATATAGCCTTCTGACACATTTCTCCTACAGTTTAAGGTATAGGCATATATTTACACAAATAAAATGATATTCTTTTGTCATTTGGCATATTGGTGGGAATACGAGGTTCTCATACTTGTTTCAGAAGGGTTGGGGAGCATGAGTTTAGAAAATGGGAGGAGAAAGGGGCAGGGAGGCACTTCACACTTTATGCAGGATATGAGAAATAGTAGCTTTTCTTTTTTGTTCAAAAGCAAACTGGCACTAAATTGTAACATACTATTACACAGAATTGCTTTTCTGATTAGATACAAGTGTCTCAGATTTTTCAAGATAACATGAATTATGAAATGTGTTTTAGCAGTTATCTCTAAAAGTAGATTTATTTTTCAAGTAAAAGGCTACAGCCTGTTTTTCTTCCAGCGATACAATAAGTTCTCATTGATCTAGGTACATGATCTATTACTTAGTTTCTTTGGGTTTTTTTTTAAGTGATTGTTTCATTGTGGTGTGAATGAATGAGTAAAATTTCTGGATTTTGATCTTTAGAATATGCTGATTTATCAGAACTGTTAAAAACCTGATTGTTCTTTGGTCCTTCTTTGGTGGGGCACCTTATTGATTTCTGTTGTCTGTTAAAGAGGGAAATGTTTCCTCTATCCTGCAGATTACTAAGTGAATGGTTTGCAGTGTGCCTTTAAAATTCTTTGAATGAATTGAGCATGTTTGTCCAGTGAATTTTTAATTGACTCATAGTAATGATTTTGCTTTGATTCTTTGGCTTTTGCTCCTCTCCACAAGAATTTGAATTCTCTGTTGCATTTTGTATACGTGTTCTTCACAGGGGAAGAAATTTTGCTTTTTTTACAGAGGTGGATTTTCCTATCCCCTCTGAATGCCTTCTGTAATTAATACAGCAAAAATATGTTATTGCAGTGCTTAATTATTTCATAAACTATTTTTTGGCTTAATCAGAATCAATGACAAAAAGTGATAATAAAAAATATGAAATCCTTCCTTTGAAGAATAGAAATCAGGTGGTCAGGCTCACGCATGCTTTGTGACTGACACACATACTCTCATGTCATTGTGTATCATGATTCGGAGATGGAGTTGCTTCAGGTTTGTAGCTTTTTGTTTGAATATTTTTGTTGAATTCTTTCTCCAGGCTGATGCTTCCTGTTGGGTTTGTGGAAAGTGTAGAAGAAGGGAAACAAATGCTTTGTTTTGTTTTCAGGAGGCCTGAGTTGCTGATGAAAAAGAGTTGAGGGTGGGCTGAGGAAGGGAGTGACACTCCCTCTCCTCCCGGCTGAAATCGATGAACAATGCAATCAATAAGGTGTATCGATATTTGACCAATAGAATTCAGCGAGCCCAAACTGGCTAGTTATGCCCAATGGAAAGTACTGAATACACTTGCAGAGATAGGTGCTTTACCAAGTAGAAACAGCTTAGAGCAATCAGAAAAATCAGTCCTATGATGATATATAAAAAGAATATATTAACTTTTATTTCTGGAACTTTTCTACGTTAAGTTGTGTAGAGCTAAAATAAAGTTTCACGCACCAGGAGTTAAGAGTGTGAATGGTTCTGTGGGATCTTTATTCAGGGAGGTGTCTAGATCCTACTAAAGTGGCTGAAGCTTGCAGGAAAAGACCCAGAGCCAGGAATTGTCATCCCAGGGTGTTCTCCATAAAGTCCATGTGGAAGCCCGTGATTCGGTTAACAAATTATAACAGACCCCAGCCGCCTGTCAACTTTAAGAAGAAAAAACTGTGCTTAGTAACTGCTTTGCAATCAGGGGCCTGTGCATCTTCACTCCTGTCTTCTTGACTTAAAAAGCAGAGACAATGCTTTGCTTGCATAGTTGAGGATTTAGGTAGCACTCTGCTCATTGCAAAGCAACGACCCAGACCCTCACCTGTAAACGCTGGGCTTGTGTGCTGTTAGATAGTATATTATCCCCAAAACAAGGACCTGGCTGGTCTGGTGGTCTGCTTTGTAATTAATATATCTAAAGAATTTATCTTGTTCCCCTCACCCCATGACTTCCCTAAAGATAAACTAAGCCTCTAGTCATTGTGGATTCTACAATCTCTATCTCATTCTGCCTTTCCCTAAGTTCCTGCTTACTATCACACAACTTCTAATGACTTTTTCCTTTGATTATACACAATAAATATGAGAGCATTTGAGAGGCCCATCGAGTTGGCTCCCTACTCCCTTTCGCTCTGTTAACTTTTTCCACAGAATGTTTAGTAATTCATTCCATGTCGGTAAGACTTCTGCCAGCCAGAACCCACAGTTCCAGGTGAGAAGGATGCAGGCTTTATCGCTCCTATCGGAGGGAGAGACAGAAGAGAATGTGATCTGCTCCCCCGTGGTACCGTCCTGCCCCAGGGCCACTCCAGTTCACCTGTAGCCTTCTGGCCCCTGCTCAAAGGGCCTCTGTCCCAGGACTGACCGCAGCCTTTTCTTCCTTTGTCAACATTTCCTGTGCCTATCAGAAGGTCTCTTCTCTGCAATTCAACCCTGGCAGATGTGATGGTGGTCAGCGTGCTGGTGGGCAGTCACTTGGGGACTGCCAGGAGACATGCTGATTCTCCTGATTCTCTCATTCGTAGTTACAGAACTGTCGAGCACCGGAGGAAGCCCATTCACGTGAGGCCAGCACAGCATTGCATCACTTTCATTTTATTTTTGAATTTTCAGTGGAGAAATGATTTGTAGCAAACTGTTACAGATTTTCGGCCGCCTGCTTTCCTCACCACAGTCTCATTGTTGGCTCTGGTGCTTGTTTTAAGAACCAGGTTTCTTCTCTGGTCATTTCTAGCAGCTGGGCTCGCCGAATCCTTTATCTGCATTTGAAGCAGAATTCTTCGTGACGTCAAACTGATTTCCCTTGTCATTGCTGAATATTTCGTGTACACTCAGCAACTGTTTCCAGTGAAATGCTCTTGTCCAATTTCAGTTAACTCACATTTGCTGATCTGCTGCTTTCATGCTGAGAGCAGTTTCCTCTTCCTGTAATAAAAGTTAGCAATTTGCATTAACTTTGGAAGGTACTGGCCAGAGGTGCTTTTGTTCTTAACAGTTTCAATACAGCTCACCGACTAAAATGTACTGCGGTTTTTACTCTACGACGAGAATTGTGCATCCCAGTCTATCTTAGAACATTTTCTTCCCCCCAACAGGAAGCCCCGTACCCATAAACAGCCATTCCCATCTTCCCCATCCTCCCACAGCCCCAGGCAGCCACTCTTTTCTCTCTGTGGATTTGCCTGTGCTGTAGATTTCATGTAAATCGAGTCATTTCATGTAAATGGGACCGTCTATTGTGACTGAATTCTTTCACACTGAGTAACGTTTTCAATGTTTGTCCAAGTTTGTCCAAGTTGTGGCCTGTCTCAGGACTCCTTGCTTTGCTATTGCTGAATAATATTCCACTGTATGACTGGGTCCCTCTGTTTACCCATTCATCACGTGATAGATATTTGGGTTGTTTCTGCTTTTTGGTTGTGATGAAAAATCGTGCCATAAACATTCCTGTGGGAGTTTTTATGGGGACATTTGCTTTCAGTCCTCTTACGTGTGTCCCCAGGAAGCAGAATTGCTGGGTCACTCAGAAACCAAATGTTCAACTCTCTGAGGACGTGCCAGGCTGTTTTCCAAAGCGGTCACGCTGTGTTACGTCCTCACCAGCAAGGGCTGAGAGCTCCGCTTCCTCTGTGCCCTCATTAGGGCTTGTTACTCTTTTTTTGATTATAACCTATTGTAGTGAGTGTGAAGCGGTTTCTCTTAGTGGTTTTGACTTGATTTCCCTTACAGCTAATGATATTGAACATCTTTTCATTGTGCTTATTGGCCATTTTTACATTTTCCTTTAAAAATATCTTTTCAGATCCTTTATTCATTTTTTAATTGAGTTGCCTTTTTATTCTTGAGTTGTTGGAGCTTTTTTTATCTTGGAAATACAAATTCCTAATCAGATAAATGATTTGAAAAAATTTTCTCCTGTGTGTTGTTTTTTCACTTTCTGGATGGTGTCCTTTGAAGCAAAGTTTTAAATTTTGATGAACTCCAGTTTATCTCTGATTTCTTTGTTCCTTGTGCTTTTGGGGTCATATTTAAGATATGATGTATTTTATTTAAACTTTTATATATAAAATAACTGAAATCTTAAGACCGTTCTAGGAGATGGGTGCTGTTGTTTTCCCGAGTCTATGGATGAGGAGACTGAGATGAAGAAAATTTCCCTGAATACCAGTGTCACAGCTACCCAGTGCTGCTGTGGGATTTCAGATCCTCTTGTTTGTCCCCAGCATCTGTGCTCTTCACCACCATGCTCTACTCCTTCTTGGAATCGTTAATGAAAGTCTTTCCTTCTTTGATTTCTTGTTAGTTTTTTTCTCATTGGGGACCTCATCTTCTCATTTTCCTTGCCGAGCTCAGTGTAGGTTTATTTTAGGTCTCATGTAGGCATAAGCATTGCTATCTGTTAACTTTTTTATTACTCATTCTGCAGTGATGGCTGTAGCTAATTGACCTAATCAAGTCATGCTTAAGTCTTTCCTGCTCATGACACTAAAAACAGAGTCATGACTTACAGAATGCTCAAAAAAGAAAGTAATTGGTTGATTTTATTTTGCTAAACAATCAAATAAAAACCCCAGTGTTGACATACATTATAAGCCCTCCAGAATAGGGTCATTGTCTTCCTTGTGTTTCGTTTGTTTGTTTGGTAACAGTGTCTGGATAGTGCCTTGCTGTCCAGCAGTATTGTTAGGATATGGTGCTCATGAATCATTGTAAGGGCAGAATTTTGACAACAGACTGTGTTGTTCATTTCACAAGGGAAAAGATAATATAAAAATACTGTTCAGATCTATTTTAAAATTAAGCTTGGAATTTTTAGAAGAGTTTGAGAAACCATACAAAGGTATTTTTCACAATTTTAGATGTATCTTTGACACATTATGGTTACATAGCCGACTAACTTATCAACTAGATTTGACAAGAGGGGTGTATTATTGATTATTTGTTTTAGTTGAAATATTCTACCTGGGATAAAGTAATCAGTGCTGATAAATGAACAAATATGTTTATATTTCTATGCAACATGGGAGGAGACTTCATATGTTTCTATATAATATATATGACTGTGTGTTTCAATCTGTCTGTCAGTGTTTTTATAGTTTTTCAGCAATGTTGTAACTTTAGAATTCTTCTAAGAAAATCACCCCCGGTTCTAATGCAGTTTGTACTGTGTATCCTGTCTTATGCATGGAATCCCACTGTCCCCTCAGTGAGAAATTTCCTCTCCTACTGAGGTAGTAGCAGAGCTACAGAGACTGGGATTTCTAAGCCTTTGCTCTCCATGTGTTTGCAGTTGGCTGTCAATCACGATTTTCCCTTTCTTGGATTTTCATTGTTCAATTAGAATTTTTGTAAATAACTATTTATATGTTGCACCAGGCTCCCTAGAAACTTGATGTGCTTGTGCTTTGCAGTATTCAATCTATGAAAAATGTAAATGCACTCTTGTTTTTAAGTAGTCCTCTTTCACTAGATATTTGTTTACCTCTTTATAGTTAATTTTTTTTCCCAATGAATGAATTGGTGTGCATGTTTTAAAGATACGTTACTTTTTATTTTTCTGATTGTAACAGTTATATTCACTGTAGACAATTTACAAAATAAGGATAAACACAGTAAATAAGTTAAAAATGGCCTGTAATCTCCTTACCTGGAGATACAGGTGTAAGTTTTGAAATTGAGATTTACAAGTCCTCTCACGTTGTCCTAATTTTTCAAGATCACTTTGGTTACTGAGACCCTCGAATTCCCATATGATTTGTAGCAGCAGCTAGTGACTTTCTGCAGATGAGCCCGCTGGGATTGTGATAGAGACCACCTTGAATAAACGGATCAATCTGGGGAGCCCTGCCATCCCAAGAGCAATTTTTTCTGACCCTGGAATATGCGTGGTGTGTCTGTCCAGGCATTTAGGTCTTCTTTAATTTTTTCAACAATGCTTTGAGTTTACAGAGTATTATTTTACTTTTTTTTTTTGCCTTTATACTGAGGACAAGTGTGTAAGGAACTGGAATCAGGAGTGTATTTGAGCCCCTCCCCTTGCTGGCACAATAGTCTCTGCGCTCTTGCTTTACTCTCTGTACAACCTTGCACAAAATATGACCTCAGTAACTCTCTCTTGAATGAATGATTATATGATTGTTGGATGATGCTTGAGAGTCCTTGTGATGATTTTTTTCCCAGCCTTTCCCCACTTCTTAACTATGCCCTTTTTCTTCTTAAACTCCAGCCTGGGTTTCAGCCTGCCTGTGGCATTGATTTTTCTTGTCTATAGACTCTTTCACTGGTTCACGATAATGTTACATGTGGGCTGTGCAAACTTGCTAGATGTCAAGAAAGAGCAAATCCATTGCATGCTAGTATTTTTAGAGTGTGGTAATCTTTTATCGATTGAAATTAAATCAGGATGACCCCCTGAGCCCTTCCGTGAGCTCTTTTCGCCTTCCTACAGGTGATACTGCTCTGGTTGCTGCATGTGCCCTTCCCCCATCCTTGGTTTTGGAGTTGAGTAAGTCACCATCAGTGGAGCCCTCTCTTTAAAAGATGAAGAGAACATTTGCTCCTTCTCCCTGGTTGTGGACTTGGATGAGATGAGGTACCAGATAAAGAATGGAGCCCCACCTCATTCTGACCCCCGCTCTTTCCGTTCATTTCTCCAGGGGAAAAAAGAACAATTCAAAAGTATAAAGATTGATTGTGAGCTAATGAGATAGACAATACAACCGATTATTTATTAAATATACTTTCATGCCAGAAAGAAATGTATTATACACACAAAAAGTACATAAAAAAAAGTACATGTAGCACGGTAGTACTTACAATCATGGTCCGAGTTCGAATCCTGCTCTGGAGTGACCAGCCCTGTGAGATGGAGAACTGGTAGGTAGGCTTAGCCTCTCCCGGACTTGTTTTCTGTCCTGCAGAGACGGGGCTCGCTAGGCGTCCCTCCCCCATAGAGGTGCTGTGGGATGTAAATGACGCGCGTGGGCAGCCAGAGCACAGCTGCTCGTTCCTCGTAAGTGCAGGATAGCATAGCTTTTGCGGTGACGGCTTTATGATCGCCCCATGTAGACTCCCAGTGCTCCAAATGGATGCATTGTGGTTTGGAGGTGGAATTCTCACTTCTGTAATTACCCAAGGAATGTGTTATTGGGCCCTGCTGATTTGAATCTATTCTTTGGAAACTACATGTTGTAGTTATTTTTTCAAGCATGCATGATTTTTTCTTTTAATATTTATAGTTCTACCCTCTCATCTCTTGGTGTGATTTTTCATGGAATGTATGAAACAATCCTAAGCCACCTGCCTCTTCGCACTTCTCTGTGGTGGTTTTCCTTCCTGACTAGAAGAGGGCTTTGCATAGGAAATCTTCTTTGTTCCCCTTTTTGTGGAGTCTCTGTCTCTCTGCCAATCTCTAACCTGTCCATCTGTCCATTTATCTACCCACTCATTCTTCTGACTTGTTCCAACAATCACTTCAGGCAGCTTACAGAATAACAGATACTAAATAACCAGGTGAGAAAATAGAGACAAGTTCAGACAGTGAGGCTAGGAGGCGAGTCTGTGTGAGGGTTGCAGGCGTGAGACACACGCGTCAGCCCTGTGACTTATAAGATGGACAGAAACTGTGTGCCTGAGGCTCCCAGCAGACACAGGGAAACAGGGTTTGTGGGAGATGCTCACTGGCTGTGAAATAAATAAGTGGCTTAGGAGAAGCCCAGCCTTTCCAGCTACTAAGGCTTAGGAGAATATTTTGAGTGTCTTCCAAAATCAGATTATTGCATCGTTTCTTTTGTCACAGGTCTACGTGTAGTTGGTTACATTCTATACCTGGAAATTTCTCCAAAACTGCTTCCCACATGCGTCCCATGGCTCGGGAATGGGGTGGTTCTGCTCGTTGACGGTTGTTGTCCAAAAACGGAAAAAGACACCCTCAAAGGAGACTGGGACATTTCAGTCATTATTTGTCAGTGGTGTTGACTTCAGAAAATGCTTTCAGTTTCTCTCCATCGGAGGCGGCAGTATGCTCTCTTACCAGCATCAGGAGCTCAGGGCCACGGGATGGTGGGGGCTGACTGCACTGCCGTCAAGACATCTGAACTGGTCACTGCAGGCGTGGTTCTTTCACCTAGTGCATTTCATGTTCTTAAATAGAAGGTTTCAAAAGGAAGTTAATTAACTGAGTTAATTAACATTTAATAAATATGATGCTATGTTGAAAAGACAGTTATAGGCAGAATATAAGCTGTGAAGGATTTAAAAACGGTTTCATTACTGAAATTTCAGTAGGGAAGATACACAGTTTATCTTATTTATGCCTCTCTTTTAAAGTAAAAAGGAAAGAAGACAGAAAAGGCAAAAGATGCTTTCTGTTCTTCCTGTCTCTTTGCAGGCGCCCTCACCTCCAGTGGCATCAATCCACACACCAGCAATGACACTGGCCGTGCTCAGAACTGCCTCAGCCCTGAAGACACAACTGACAAATGGAAGGGGGCCACTCCCTGATACAGCAGGTGCTCTCACTTTGTGGGTCCTTATGTAACTGCGCAGCGTTAATCAGGATCGCCCGTTCTACATTGTGTGACGCTGCTGCGGTGTCTCCTAGTTACTTGTTTCTGTAAGTACACGTGTATTATTCTCCAGTGTGCTGTACTACACATCTAAAAATGCTTTTTTCAGATGAAAAATACTGTGTATTTAATATAATAAGTCTTAAAAAAGGGGGCAAAAGAGGCTATCCTGGTCCCACTACTCAGAGATAATAATTAAAACTTTAGCATCTAGTTTCTATTCTTTTCATCGGTATGTATCACCTCTGTCATAAAAACCAGCGAGCACACTGTGCCTGTTTACTGTGTGGAGACCGCCATTTTCCATTCGGCTTATTACATGTTTTTTCTACAATATTCTATCTCCCCTGGCATGATTTTTAATGACCAGTATAGCATTCTGTCTTGTGGAAGCATCGTCCGTTTTACTTCGGACTTAAATAAACTAAGTTCCAAGTATACTTAACTGAAATACTGAAAAGAGAACAGCGATGGTACCGAAAGGCCCCTACCTCTCTTCCCCTTATTTCCTGAGAGTAAAAGCTGTTGAAAATGTGGTGTATATATTTCATGACCTTTTTGCCTATGACATATATATATATATAAAAACACACACAAACACACGCATGTATATGAGAAATCTATGTATATGTGTGTGTATATATGCTTTATTGAAAAATAAGGCCATACTATATGTTTTCTGCTGCTTGCCTTATTCACTCAGGGGTATATCATAGGCGTCCTCCCACTCCAGACTCACACGGTCCTTTCAGAGTGGAGGGGTCTCCTGATGTGCAGGTGCAGTCTCTTGTGTAAGGACACCTTTAGTGGGAGAGTGCTGTGGACAAGGCCCGGGACCACGCTGAAACGCCGACCCCTCAGTGCCCACAGCTCGCTGTGATTTAACGCATCATTGTCTTGATGGTGGACACTTAAGTTTTCTCCATTTTCCACTGTCAGAAAGGATGTTTGACTGGCATCCTTCTTGTACAGACATTCCTGTGATCTTGTATTAGTATTCCTTTAGTTAAGGCTTCTGGAAATTTAGTCCCTGTGTGAGCTGGTGTTGAGATGAGTTAAGGCCGTGGGACCCAAGGCCATGATCAGAGCATGTTTGTAGTATGCAGTAAATAATTGCTCCACGCATGCGTCAATTATATAAGATTTAGAACAAAGAAAATAGAAGTACGCATGTGCTAGAGATATTCTGTAAGCCTAATGAACAAAGAAACTCAGACCACACATGTGCTGACAGAAAACAGAAAAATGCAGGACAGGTGCATCATAGGCGCACCTCCCTGTGGCAATAAAGTGTTGTTAACCCCATGGTGTCTCTGGCTGAAGTCTGTCCAGCAGTATGGCAACACCTCGTGCATTTTTTCGTTTGGGCCGCTCACCTCCTAGAACCCCACATCAGCCTCCCTCGGCTGACACCCTGGATGTGACATTTACATTCATCACAGGCTCCTTTCATGTGACTCTAGAAATTCCTTCTCCACTGAGGAATGAAAAGATGTAGAATAACTTATGTAACCAATTCTCTATCGCTGGATATGATTTCACTTCAGCTTTTCTTCCCACCATTGTAAACAGCTCTGTGTAAATGCCCTGATGAGTACATCTTTTTGAGCTGATTTCTTTTTTTCTAAACGAAACAATTCCTTGAACTGGAGTTGAGTCAGTGTGTACGCACGGTTTTTAGAGTTTACACATTTATTGACATATCGTCCTCCAAAAAGTTCTCTCACAGTTTGTTCTCCCACAGATGGACACTAGCTAGAATACGTTTTACAAATATTTGCCCATATGATGAGCAAAAGTGCCTTTTCATTGTTTTAGTTTGCATTTGATGGCCAGTGACATACTGAGCATTTTTCACTCATTAGCCATTTGAATTTTTAAAAATGAATGATCCCTTTTGTTCTTTGCACACAGTTAAGTGAGGGAGCTTATTGTTGCTTTATGACAGCTCTTTGTATGTTATGAACATTAACCCCTTGTCTTCATCAACATGTACCACGCAGCTTTTTCTTGTCATTTCTTGCCTTTCATTTTGTTCAGTAGGTTTTTTTATTTTTGTTGTGGCCCGAAATATTCTTAAGATAGTAAATGTCTTCCTTATGGGTTTTATCTTTGGTATTATTCTTAAAAATACTTTCTTATAATGGAATAATTCTCTTCTGTATGTTTTTTAATCTCTAAGATGGAGGTGATAATAGTACTTGTTATAGTGAGGGTAAGTTGAGTTAATATGAGCAAAGTGTTATATTTACTGTTATTATTACTTTTTAATATTTACATTACTATCTGTAATTTTTCCTGTCATCATTATGACAGGAATAGAATTTATTCTTTCCAGGTGATTCCCTGATTGTCCCAGGACAATTATTGAATTCATATTTATCTCTTTGATTTGAAATCCCACCTGTACAAAATACTTATGCACACTAGAGTCTCTTTTGGAGCTCATGGTTCCTTTCTGTCAATCTTCCTTTCTTATTCCAGCACCATATCTTACATATTGTAAAAAAATATTTAATATTTGACAGTGTGATTTGTTTTTGATTCTTTTCTTCCATCACAAATTTTCTTGGCCAGTATTATCACTTTATTATACCTGAAGAATTCAAAAATATTTTGCTCAAGTTAAAGAAAATCAGATAAGAGTTTTCATGGGATATTTTAGTAAGTTTTGAATTATTTTTAGGATAACTTATATCTTTATAAAACTGCCTTCCTCCATACAATATGTTGATGTCTCTACATTTACACCTCTTATTTTATCCTACAGTACAGTCCTGTAGTTTTTTTCATTTAAAACATGGGCATAATTTTTGAGTTTATTCCAGATTATTGTTTATGTTTTTGTTATTTTTGTAAGTGAGAATTGTTTTCTATTGTATTTTCTAACTGCTTAAAACTGACACCTAGAATGGCAGATTCAGTTTGTAAATACTCACTTTGTAACTTGCCATTTAAAATTGGAAGTATTAAGTACATGTTCCAGAATCCTTTCTATTCTGTTTTTAAAAATTTGTTTCCAAGATTATCAAAATGGTCATAGCTAAGTAGCATAGGTGGGGAGACAAATGGGGAGAGATAGTGTGGCTCATGTACAAACTGTGAGAAGATTCATGGCTGCCTTTAGGCTGGAGAAGCCCCAGAAGAACCCAGGATAGACAAGGGGTGGCTTTGTATGCACTTGAAAGCCAGCTTTCCTGCCTTTATGGAGAAGCCTGGTGGGCGTGGCAGATAGATGATCAAGGTCCGATGAAGGTCATTGGCTGCACACAGTGCTGTGTCTGTGAGAACTGGAGACCACTGCCATGGGAAATGCTTGGTGCCAGGTACACTGCAGGGGAGCTGGGAATCCTGTGTGTTAAGGATTTTCCTGTCCTGGGAGTGGGAAGATCAGACTCTGCATTCAGATCTGAGTTTGAATTCATCCTCTCTTTTCTACTGGTCCTCTGACTTTTGTCAAGTTATATACACTCTTTGAACTCCTGTTTTCTTGTCTCTCAAAACAGAAGAATTACAGCCTGCTGCTAGAGTGTTTGTTCAGGGTAAATAATTTGTGTCTATAAGATGCCACGTACAGTCACAAGCTCCGTGAGAAATAGGCTGTAACTTCTTCTGCAACTCAGTGCTCGTCAAGACACAGGGGGAAAGCCAGTTCCCAATTTGTGTGTGATGCAAGTAGGAACAAAATTAATGTTTTGCCTTTCCCTAGCAGTATTCTTTCTCTTTTGCTTCATTTACCTCTTTCCTCCTTTCCTTTCCCTTCCTCCAGCAAAAGAGCCTGAGACTCTCTGAGAACACTAGATTCAAATTACTTTAAAGGTTGGCTCATCCACTTGAAATGACAGTGACATAAAAAAATCTGTTCACATCCCAGACTTTACTGTATTTGATTTACACACACACACACACACACACACACACATCAGGCTACCTCCCACTTGCTGAGGGAGAAGGACCACTTTTGCTGAGTTTTCATTCACTGAGAGTGAGAGCAAAGTCTCTTAAGCAGACTCTCTCCTGGCTTCATGCATGTTTTTTTATTGGATTTCTCTGTGGCCATAGAATTATTCTCCTATTAGAAGAGAGGAAGTGGAGACATAGAGATTCTACTGAGACATCGTTGTCACCATATTTGAGTTGGAAAGGACTTAAGACAGCATAGAGTCATAACTTTTTATGGGTGAGAATCCATGAAAGTGTAACTTGGACAAGAACCTGGGTCTTCTGCCCTCATATCCATGCGGATGAAGAGGCAACTGGTTGCAGTATGGCAGGGATCCTTCTTTCTTGAATTCCAGGGTCTTGCTAGTTTTCATTGCTCAGCTGCCTTTAGTTTAGGACCAGGTGGCCTCTCATGGGAAGGTCACTCTGTCCTGATAGATTGAGTTTCTTATCAGCAAAAAGCTCTGGACCCACTCACATTTCCCAGAGTTTTTCTGCTGACCTGCTGACACTTTATGTAAATGAGACCTAAGAAAACTACTGGATATAAAATCCTTATTGTTATCATTTGCCCTCGAGTTTCATAGGAATGGGGTGCTGTCTCAGGCTAAGGCTAGATCTGAACAAAGATACGGTGATAGGCTGTGCTGCTGGACCATCACAAGTGGAATGGGATTTCCACCTTAGTTTTTAGAATCAGGTAGACGAGTTCAAATCTTGCCTTTACCAGTTACTAGCTTTGTGACCTTGAGGAAGATAGTTTACTTTTTTGTGTCCAATTTTCTTTATCTGTAAATAAGTTCTGTATTTATCTTAAGGTTTTTGTTTTAGAATTGAATGAGCTAATTCCCTCATTTATACCTAAAATACTGATTGCGTGGTTCTGTGCTGGTGCCTTGGTAGTTGATTACTAAGGGAGTTGGCAATGAGAATGGGGGTGGGGACCACAGGATCATAGAGCTTATATTTCAGGATATGCTTGTTAAAGACTGGATGTGCAGTGGATTTTTAGTAAATGTCCATTCTTTTCCAAATCCCCATTGATTGTATATATATATATATATATATATATATATATATATATATATATATATTATATAAAATTTTTTATTGCAATATAAATCTCTTTGTAGTATTTAAAATATGTAGTTATAACAAAAATATGTGAAATTAATGATTTGATTTATATTTTCCTTTCAATAAGCAGAACAAAAGAAAATAGAAAACAAAGATAAAAAGTTTTGAAGGACTAGAAATAATTTTATTTCCATGGAATCATGTCTCTATATTAAGTTTTTTGGGTTTTTTGTTAAACGGCATGTAAAATTAATATGTTGTGACTTCAGTGTTGATAGCTAGGTGAGTTTCTTGTTATTCTTGTCTTTGATGAATTATTTGCACTAGATCATAAATGATGTGCATGCTACATATTGGAAATGAGGAAAAAGTGGAGACATACTACCTCCAATGTATTTTGTTACCGAGTCCAAACTCGTTCCGCTTGCCACATGACAGGCCAATAAATTGGGAGGTGAGGTGTTGGGGCAAGGAATAGTGACTTTATTTGAAAAGCTGGTAGACCCAGAAGATGGCAGACTGATGTCCTGGAGAACCCTCTTCCCCAAGTCAGAATTCAGGCTCATTATATACTGAAAAGGGGAGGGGGTGTGGTTGGTTGTTGCAAACTTCTTGCTGTACGAATTGTTTGTCCTTGGTATCCATTGTTCTTGCAGCAGTCCATGTGGGTCAAATCATGGTGCCCCTGTAAAACCTCCAACAAAACAAAGGTTATTCTCTATTTTGCAACTTGAAATTCTCTACTTAAGTGCAGAAGAGCTAACATCCTTAAAGATCAGAGCCCGGAGAATAGGCTCTCCTGTATATTTCAGGCTAAAGGCAACTTTCTTTCACAAAAGATGCAGAGCTAGCAAGTCTGAGCCTAGAAAACAGGGCACAGGTTTAAAGCCCAAGGAACACATCTAACACGGAGTCAGATTTCTTTCCTATTACAATTTCTTTTTCCATCTCATAAATAATTTTAGTAAGAAATATAAGCAATTTTGTATTTTTGCTTCTTAATAACCAATAAGTGGGCTGACTACATTTTTGTCAGCAGGGATGCTGTGCGGGCCTTGGGATCTCAGCAAATTCTTGTTGAGGGTGGTTGACCCCACAACATGTCTAATGCCCCCAGGAGTGTTGGTGAGTGTCCCTCCAGCCTGGGGCTCTATTCAGGAACCAGCATATGGGCATTTACATCTGGAGACCTCTTTTTCGGCTGCAGGAAATTTTTTCAGATACTGTGATTGAAAAATCACTCCAGCTGGGGATAATTAGGGAATAAAGGAAGAGGAAAAGGGCTTGAGTAGAGTAGATGAGAAGGACAGAAGATCAGTGTGCCTGGGGGCTTGGCAGCGGGGCCTAGGGAGAGAGGGGAGCAGAGGTGGGGAGGGGCCCGGCTCCGGAACTAGCTCCTGCACCTGTCCCCGCGCCCAAGCCACACAGCTTTTAATTGGCCCAGGACGATCTCCTGTCTGGATGTCACCCTGGGAAGTACCTTGAGAATCGAAGGTAAGGGGTGGGCAGCACTCACCTAGGGGTTCACTGAGGACTTTGGTCAAGTCCACTGTTCCTTTTCTGGTCATGTGTCTTCACTTTCCCTTTATCTCAGGATCTGAGGAGCAGGAGCAAGGAACTCAGGGAGAGATCCAGGAAGACATCTGACTGTGTTAAGACAGGACAGATACAGTGACACGAGGAGCGAGGACTATCGCAGCAAAGTAAAATGACTTCACAACTATTGCATCAGAGCTGCAGGTGTGAGAGAGCACAAGCTTGTCTAAGAGTGCAGGGGACAAACGGAAAGAAATGGTAAAATTTCCACTGACAATAGAAATTTTGTAAAATATCCTGCTACTGTTGGTTGTATCACTTGAATGAATGCAGGTGTATTTCTATGGGAATTTATAGGTTCACACAACCCCACCAGCCCCTCTTGCCCCCATCAGGGGTGGGTTTTCTCAAGCACAATGCCCCTCCTGCTTGGGTGGGCTACGCTGCGGGTCCTCGCCTGGGGCCGTGCTGCTGTTGGGCACTGAGTCCCCGAGGCACGGCCTGCGAGACACGACAGGAAAATCTCTGCTCTTGACTGGGGGCCTCCTTTTCCCGCTGCAGTGTAAGAATGCCGGTGACTCAGAAGCATGCATCCAAGCCGTCCTTCCGTGTCCTCACCATCTAGAAGCAAAGCCTGAATCTTCTGAATTTCTCCAGAATGTGGTTTACAATCACCTTCTACAAGTGAGTGTGTGTACCCTTACAAGTGGAGGAATTACTGCCGTTATCCTGGAACTTACTCGTCACTAGTCCATCTGAGTTTTCTGTGCTAGTATTCAGTATGGCATGCTAAAAATTCTGGAGTCAGATTTTGAAACCCTGATGAAGAGGATTATTTTATTTCTTTATATGATAGTCTTTTACTTTAAAATTCAGAATTTTCAATTCTTTCAAGAATTTCGGGGGGATTTGGAGAAATAGCTTTGCTTTTACCTTCCTTGCGACCTATTGCTTTATGCCTCTAACCCTCTTCTGTCACTTGTTAGGCAGTTCCGTTTGTAATCCTGTCCAGGTTGTTCATATTATAAAACATAAAGTCTGTGAAAGTACATTTCCTTTTATTCCTAAGGCATTCCACAGATACTAGTTAAATCTGTGTGTGGTTTTAAGAAGACAGAACTATTAGAACAGGTACTTGCAGGTTGCTAGTGCAAAATCCCCAAATCAAAAGTCTGGCTAAATATCTAAAATCTTTCTAATCTACCATGGATTTCTATGGATAAGCGAAACAGTTTGCTAAGAACTCAAGACCAGGTTTAGAATACAGGCTGGTGTAGCTCAGCAGGTCCTCCGGAGCTGGCGCTGTACCAGAGGGCGGGGCCGAGGGGAGAGGGCGGGTCCTGCCCTCCCTGAGCTGATAGTTTCATGGCAAAGACCTTCACCAGGTGAAGAACTTGGAGTTTCTTCTAAGAACAGTGGGTTTGAAAAGAGTCTTAAAAGCACGGGAGTGACAGAATCCCATTTGTCTCAAGTAGGGAAGAGTGGCTGGGGGGCCACTGGGAGACTCCTGAGTCCATGTGGGCAGTATTGGTGGCTTCCACCTGAGCGGTGGGACGGTCAGTGGGAAAAAGCAAACAGATTGAAGACATGATAGATGGTAAAAAGGAAAGGATAAATGCTGTCTGTGAAGGTAGGATGGAGTAAGGCCAGGGTTTCTGGGTGGATTAATAAGGTAAATGATGGTCCTGCTGTGCTCTGAGGAGAGAAAGCGGCAGAGGGATTTCCGGTGAAAAACTGATGAGTTCAGCTGTGGGTAAAGTGAAAGGCTGTTCGATGTGTGGTCTGGGAGCTCAGGTGAGAACCTGTAGTGAGTAGGGAGGTGGGGAGAGAGACCTGCAAATCATTTTGTCTTGTGAATATACAAAAAAGTGTGAGTAATACACTTACGCATCTATATTCTGGATTTAAAACCCATTAACATATTGCTATATCGACTGCAGAGGTTCTTAATTCTTTTAATAGAAATAAAATAAATAGAAGCAAAATAGTGGGGTTAATGAACATCTTAGAGTTGATGTGTGTCCTTGTATGTACCTTGATACCTCATCTGTTTATAACCATAATCTATTAAACATTAAATAGTTTAGCTTAAGAGTTAAACAGAGGGACGTGACACACATTGTTGGGAGCTGAAGCTGTTCTCCTTGGGCAAATTATGTAGCCTCTCTGTGCCTTAGTTCCATTTTCCTGTCCCCGGGACACTCATCACAGTTTATTTCCTAGATTAGAAGTTAGGAGGGGGAAGAAGACGCAAGATGGCGGAGTAGAAGGACGCTCCTAAGTCA
Organism: Vicugna pacos; assembly: GCF_048564905.1. Lineage (NCBI taxonomy): Eukaryota > Metazoa > Chordata > Mammalia > Artiodactyla > Camelidae > Vicugna > Vicugna pacos. The sequence continues at coordinate 1,460,931 of NW_027328746.1, read as the reverse complement.
CCCTCTCCCACAAATACACCAAGACCCACATCTACAGACCCACTCAGCCAACCAGAGCACCTGCGGAACTCCAACAGATCATCGCCCTCTTCAAAAGATAAAGACGCCAAAAATCTGGTAGGAGAAAAGGAAAAAAGAAAGAACAAAAGGCAAAGCAGCGCGGGACGGGTCCCGCGGGGAGGGAGCGGCAAAGGAGGACTGGCGCTTGCTCGCTGGGTCTCCCCTCTCCAATTGAGAGGCCAGTGGGACGGAGGGGGAGCCTCCAAGGCTTGGATCTGTACAGAGCAGCCCTTGTCTGACAGAACTAAGTTAAACGGGCACAGAGCGTCCCCCCGACACCCAGCCTGAGACGCGGGCCGACAGCGGCGGGCAGGGCCAGGCTGCACAAGCCGGGCGGAGGACGGGGGCGGCTACACGGAGGCAGCTCCGGGGGACTGCAAGGGGCTGGGCGCCGGGGCTGTGGGTGTACAGGACAGAACAACCTGGGCCCTCCATAAAACAGCAAGGTTGACGTGCTTTCGGGGGAAGGGTGCAAACCCCCATCTCTGAAAACCCGCGGAAACTTTTCAGGGGAAGAGAGGCGGGGCCCAGGCACAGCTGCCATATTCTCCGGCGCTTAGCACCCAGGCAGGGGCGGGGGCGAAACCTGCATCCATACCGAAGGGCTTTGCAGCGACAAAGGCCAGACTGAGACGGGCCTACAGCCCGGGGCAGGTGGGATCCTTCCATCCTTGTCTCTCTGAGAACTTGCTCCAAGGGGACAGGCAAGGAGCTGAGTCTTGGCTCGGAGCAGGGACGAGCCTGCCCCTCGGTCTTCCCCGAGCCCACCCGCGGAGCGCCGACCAGGGCGGAGCGCGACCAGGGCGGAGCGCGCAGCCGCACAGAGCAGTGGAGCTACCGGTGGCGCAGGCAGAGGGAGAGCGGCCCCCCGCCTGTCGGGCAGGAACAAAGCCCCTGACCGAGGTGCTGGGAGGGGGCACGACCCGCCCTCCTGCCTGGCCAGTCTGCAACATCTGACTGCGGCATCCGGAGGGGCAGTGACCCGCCCGCCCGCAGCACAGGAGAGCTGCATCTGACCCCGTGTTAGGAGGAGGCGCGATCTGCTTGCCGACAGGTGCTGGGAGCAGCACAGAAGAGGGCGCCAACGGAGGGCCTATGAAAACAAGCTGAGCTTCCAAAACAGGACGAAGACAGAAGGACTTCACATTAAAAGCACACAGACTCCAGGAGAACACCGACAACCCCTTTTTTTTGTTTTTTTTTTGTTTTGTTTTTTTGGTTATTTTTTTAAATCTGTTTTCACCTGTTCTATTTTCAATTACTCTCTTAATTTTTACTTCTTAATTCATTTCTATTTCTCTTGGGTTTTGATGTCCTGTTATTGATTAGACACAGGTTTCAAATACATCTATTCATCTCCCCACCCCTTTTTTTTAAAGGTTTTAAAAGGACGTCTCAACCCGATTAATACTCTGCTTCAACTTGCTCTTCTATTATTCAGTATACACTGTTTTCAAACCCTCTTTCTCCCTTCTTTTAAAAACTTTTCTCTCTCTCTCTTACTTTTTTCTTTTTTTTCCTTTTTTCTAAGTTCTATTCCTAAATAGGCATTAGATAGATAAAATCCTTAAGAACCAAAATAGACAACTGACACTCCATAAACCACAGTGCCAGAGAGGTATGAGCAAGATAAAGAAGCAGAGAAACCTTTCCCAATTAAAAGAACAAGAGGAATTCCCTGAAAGGAAGATCAATGAAATAGACATCGATAGCCTACTATATCAAGATTTCAAAAAAGGAGTGATCAAATTGCAGAAGGAATTAAAAGAGATAGTGTTAAGAGATATAAAATATGTCAAAAATGAAATTGAAGCTATAAAGAAGAGCCAAGTAGAATGAGTAAACTCATTGACAGAGATGAGGAATGATCTAATAGCTGTGCAAAGCTGACTAGTAAATGCAGAGGAACGAATTAGTGATCTAGAAGACAGGGCAACAGAAAGCACACATTCAGAAGAACTACAAGATAAGCAAATAAAAAATAATGAAAATAGCATAAGGGACCTATGGGATAATATAAAGTATCCCAATCTTCGCATAATAGGGGTCCTAGAAGGGGAAGAATGATCAAAGGGGATTGAAAAGGTTTTTGAAGAAATCATGACTGAAAACTTCCCAAACTTAAAGAAGGAATCAGATATCCAAGTACAGGAAGCTCAGAGGGTCCCAAACAGGAAGAATCCAAATAGACGCACACCAAGACATATCATAATCAAGATGGCCAGAGTCAAGGATAAAGAAATGATTCTAAAGGCAGCAAGAGAAAAGCAAAGAGTGAATTACAAGGGAACCCCCATAAGGCCCTCAGCTAATTTCTCTACACAAACACTACAGGCCATAAGGGAGTGGCCAGGTATATTCAAAGCCCTGAATGAAAAAAAGATGCAGCCTAGGATACTTTATCCAGCAAGGCTATCCTTTAGCATAGAAGGAGAAATAAAGAGTTTCACAGACAAAAAAAAGCTGCAGAAGTTTAGCAACAGTAAACCCATGCTAAAAAGGATATTGAAAGGGCTATTCTAAATAGAAAAGCAGCAGGATGCTACAGAAATGAGAAACTCACAACTGGAAAGGTGATAACTCATGAATTACAAATAAAGAAAACACGAAATTATAAAAGAAGGCATACAAATCACTGAGAGTGGGAGAGGGAATCAGGGAAATATAGAATTTTTTTTCTTTCTTTTTTAAATTTTTTTAACAGTAGGATGGGTTTGAGATCATGTTATTATCAGTTTAATAAAAACAGTTATAGTAATAGGTTAATAGATTTATAAAAAAGGGTAACCACAAGTCAAAAATTTACAAGGGAGTCACAGAAATAAAGTCCATGATAATACAAAGGAAAATTACCAAACCGAAAAATACCATATGAGATCGCTCACATGTGGAATCTAAAAAACAAAAACAAAAGCAAACAAAAAACAAAAACAAAGCATAAATACAGGACAGAAATAGAATCATGGCCAGAGAATACAGACTTGTGGTTACCGGGGGGTAGATGGTGGGAAGGGATTGACTGGGATTTCAAAATTGTAGAATAGATAAACAAGATTACACTGTATAGCACAGGGAAATATACACAAATTGTTAAGATAAATCACAGAGAAAAAAATATGACAATGAGTGTGTATATGTCCATGAATGACTGAAATATTGTGCTGAACACTGGAATTTGACACAACATTGTAAAATGATTATAAATCAATAAAAAATATTTTTAAAAAAAGTTGGGAGGAAGGCTGCTGTAGGGAGTGAGAAGTGGCAACTGCCAGGGACACTGAAAAGAGTCAAGAACTGATTAAAGCCGATAAACTGAGTACAAATACCCTCAAAAAAGAAAGAATCCCACAGTCTTTTGAGCCACTTAGCGTAAGGGAAACAAAACCATGTGGAACCAAACTTCTTGAGCATGTGAGTATTGTGGCTGTTAATGTGTCATCAGAAAAGTGTTGAGAAAAGGCCTTTTGGTTTCCCTTGATGTTTCCAGTAAGGATGGACAGCAGAAGGGGAAAACCCCCGCTTTAAAGTGAAAGCTGCTGTTTTGTGTGAAACTGATCAAAGGTTGGAAAACAGTCATCAGCGGTGCTGGCAAGTGAAAAGCCTTCTGGTTTGGGTGAGGCACCTACTGGGACTTCCTGGTGACCTGCTGGGTAGGGGCTGGGAGATGGGCAGTAGGTCTGCCAGGTGACCCGGGCATAACCCCGGGGTCTGAAGCTGCTGGTCTGACTAGCAGACCAGGGCACAAGCAGTTTTAATGGGGCAGCTCGGGATGTGGCCTGGGACACCTACGATGCTGAGGGCGAGAAGAGGGCTCCCCTGAGGGGGTGTCCATGCAGAGAGTGGAAAAATCCACCTGCAGGGACAGAAGTGCCTCTGAGCAAGGGGCTGGATGCACAGGCATGACTGGCCTGAGCACGGAGGGTTCGGGGAGCCGGAAGTCATACATTGGCCAGAGCAGCCATGTTCCTGAGAAACTGGAGGGAAAAGATGTTGAAAAGGCAGGCTGCAGACCGACCGTGTGGTGGGTCATGAGTGACAGTCAAGGACTGGTCAGTCAGGCACGAGAGAACCCTGTGGGCGTCCCAGCTGGGACATCACGCCGGTGGGAGGAGCAGAGTTATAGTCTATGACACTTATTAGCTGTGTGACTTTGAGCAAGATCACCCCACCTCTCTATATATATCTTCATCTGTAAAGTGACAGAGTGACAAGCTCGTGTCGTCAGAAGGCTTAGTTTAGCTCTGATCCTCTGTGTCCAGTCCTGTCAGTGCTGCCCTGCTAGGTTCTGCAGCGGCTGCTCTTACCCTGACATGGGAGGGCGTAGAGGGACATTGTAGCACACGAGGGCAGGAGGGGGGTGTTTTAAAAGCAGACATGTAGCCACCTGCAGCTGCAGACCGGCAGGCAGTTTGTTTGACGGTCGTGGAGAGGACTTTGGAGGCCTTAGCATCGTCTTAAGACTTGTTTTCCCTTGGGGACCGGATTTGCCTTCGCAGATTAATGTTGAAGATTTGGGCTTCTGGCAAAGCTGTTTTCAGAGATGGGTATATACGTAACATATCGTATGAAATAAAATGCTTTTATTTAAATTGTGGGACTTTGCAGCTGTTGGGAACAGCTCTGTTGGCCTGGTCTCCACGGAGGACACTAGGGGTCAGCAGAGCGTGCGGGAGGGCAAGCAGCCCACAGTGCTGCTGCGGGGGGTTCTCCCCAGCACGGCGCTCTGTTGAGTTGACTCTTCTCTGAGTTTGGTTGCCAGACGAGCAGACAGCAAAGTAATGAGTTCTGGTGGGATTGCATAATGACAGGAAGAAAGAGGGACCCGTAGTTTTCTGGACTAGGACACGTATTTTGTTCTTGATCCAGTGTGTTTCATTGCGGATTTGATGAGTTGTGTCTATTCTGGATCTGATTTGGGCTAATCTGTATATTTGGAAAGGAACCGAGATGGAATTATTGCAGGCACTTTGTGCTCTAATAAGTCCCATGCAAACATAAACACGGATGAAACATACGTTTGAATTTAGTGGTGTAGGGAAGGGTTTCTGCACATTACAGGGGAAGGCAAGGCAGAATTCCTCTTCTTTGTGGGTAGGGAATTGGGTCCACCTGTTTTTTCTGTAACGGTTTCTGAGAGCAGTTTATGGTAATTAACCAGCATTGACAAATGGTGGCACACATTGCATTTAAGAGCTGGCTGGCTGCAAACTTGTGTATTGGACAGGTGGATTACACAGAGAAGTGATCTGGTAGATGGGAGAGAGAAGGAGCACAGGCATGGGCACCCCAGCTTCAGGTTTAAATCGCCATTTCCACACCATAGGAACTTGGACTAGAATGTAACCTCACTTAGCCTGTTGGTGAATCAGTAAACTGGGCATGATAATATTCACTTCTTCCTGGGTTTGTTGTAAGTTGTGTCGATTGAAATATATGTGCAGCCTAAAAGTTAAGAGTTAAGTTTATTTGGCAAGAGGACACGAACCGGGATGACAGCCTCTCAGATTGCTCTGAGGGACTGCTCCAAAGAGGTAGGGGAGGAGCTAGGATATATAGGAGCTTTACAAGGAAGACCATGTAGTTGGAACAATAAAAGATTGCTTGTTATCTAAGGAAAACCAGATATCTCTAGTTTAAGAATTTAGTGCTTTTCTATTTATGGGAAGAAGCAAACATTTGGTCTCACTGAATTCATTCCTTTGACAAGCACCTAGCCATCTAGAGCCAGTATCCTGTCCTTTCTTATTCTGAGTCCCCTCAGAGGGCACCATTGTGAGGGGCTGCAGAGGCTGGGCTGCAGGCCTGTACTCGCAGGAGGGTGGCAGCAGCCGCTGATGACTTGGTTTCTGAAATCTTTGTTTACTGACATGGTTGCAGTATTTTAGTTCACATTGTAGTACTTTCATTCACAGTGCTCCCCCTTGGTCCTAAATTCGACCAATATTTTGAGAGACAATTCATGACCAATTTTGTCCCACGGTGCTAGGATGGCTCATTCCTAGTTCAGGTGAAGAATCTTCTGAGCTGCCATTCAAGGTGTTAGGTTTTTTATCAGGACCTGTTGATACTAAAATTCTCTGGATCGCCTGTCTTACTAGTCTATTATGATCCAGGAAATGTTTACCCTTCATTGCTCATTCCCATATATAGAATCACACTATTACAAATTTTTTATGCAGGGTTATAAATTTTATCTATTTCTTCAAGATGTTTAGCCATCATCAATCTTGTTGTAGGCCTAGTTACACATTGGGAAATGTAAGAGAACAATTTTATAAAATAGACAGGATATAATTAATACAGGTAGTAAAATTAATAAAGTCACGAGTAAGAATTTAACAGTCGAGAAGTTGTATTTCTGAGTTAAAATTTTGTTTGTGTTTCTGATTGACTTTGAGTGATTTTATGAGAAAGTGCATATTTATGGTCAGGCTCAGAGCAGGTATTTATTGGCCAGGTGAGGTCTCCCACCTTGTAAGATCAACAGTGGCCTAAACAGAACTATAATTTCTTTTTAGAATAGAGTTTCTGAGGGCTATCTAGTTAGAGCCTTGGAGTAGGGAAACCCACCAAGGTAACACAGAAGTACTAGACATAGGTAATTTACCATAAACTTAACAATTGGAGTATTTCATAACCAAAGGTAGGAGAAATTATCAAAGTAATTTGTATACAGGTCTGGTCCGGTGTTTTGGGTCAGCTGTCTACCTCAGATGTCGTCTTCTCATACTGACCTGGTAGCTTTTTTTCCATTTGGGCATTGTTTTAAGGTGAGCAGTGCTCTATAGGCCAGTGCACTGCAGGGGCTGTTTCTGATTGGAAATGGGTCCGAAAGTCCGTTTCCTTCAGCTTTCCTGTGTATGGTCTAGTTAATAGTACCTTATAAAGGGTCCTTCCACTCAGGTTGGAGAGAGTTCTTTAAGTCATTCCTGTTCCAGTATGTATAATCCCCTGGCTGCAGGTCATGTGGCATTGGAACTTTACCCAAGGATAGATTACTGAGCTTCAGAAACAAACCTAGAGTATACTTTTCATAATACCATTAAGCTCTACAGCAATGTGACATAACAACAAGGAATGATCTGGGAAGTGTCTTAGTAAATATAGACCTCAATTAACAAAACTAGAATTTAGTATCCACTAAAATATAATCTTTTTTCTCTCTAAAGTTACCCTCATTTTTCTCAAATATAGCCAAATCAAGATTAATTTGTTTACAAGTTAAGTCATTATTTGATCATTTAGACTTTTTTTTTTAAATTGGCTGTTTTGGAACTTTTAATAAGGAGTCTCAGGGTAGAATGTTAATAAGGTTTTCTAAGGCCAGGAAAGCCACGTCAAGGGCTTGTCATAGATTTCTGCCTTACAGATTTAGGTAAATTCTTTTCTCTTTAAAATCCTTAAAATACATTGAGATTCCTTTATCTGTTAGGAGATGATCTTCCTAATTTATCTGATAGAGCCACTGGGGACCTAAGAGTTTTTAGTCTCTTGAGGGATCAGATAGAGAGAAAAGGTAACTCTTCCAAGTCTGCTTGTTACGGAAACAACAGACCAGCCAAGAAACAAGCACCACTCAGAGGGTTGGAGTGCTCAGATTTATTACGCCGGCGGGCTCAGAGGGACTTCTGCTCCTAAGTTCTGAGCACCTCCAAGACGTGCACATGAGGTTTTATAGGGTTAATTACAAGTATGGGGCTATTAGCCAATAAGGCTCAAACAACAAAAAGCAAGGAATCAGTACACTGAAGCTTATCAATTCGGAACAGATCACGTTACTGATACTTGTTGAGCTTGGATTTACGAGTTAGCTTGTTAGCCCAATAAACTGACACTAAACTTCAGATTTACGAGTTAGCTCGGCAGAACTTAGATCAGTAAACCGACACTTATCACACTTAGATTTGTGACTTAGCTTATTACCCCAGCTGGGCTTTTCCTTCACATTCCACCCTCTTGATGCTTTCACAACCCTTGTTGGAGTAAGCATCATCATTTACCTGTTGCAGGGGCTCATAATTGGAGACTAACATCTGAAGTTTTGTAGCCTCTATTTGCTCACTGACAAAGCGGGTCAGGAAGTTTGGGACACAGCGCGCAAACAGCAGAACTGCAAAAATCAGGAGTAAGGGACCTATGAATGGTGCCAGCCAGGAGGTCCAGCCCCAGGGGCCTGTCCATGGGCTCTTATCTAAAATATGTTTTCTCTTTTCTACTCGGTCTTGTAACTCTTGAATCACTTCTCTGACAATTCCTGATTGATTGGCATAAAAACAACACTCTTCATTTAGGAAGAGGCATAGTCCCCACTCATTGGCCGTGAGTAAGTCCAGACCCCTACTGATTTGTAAGACCACCTCGGCCAGAGAGTCAATCTGATTTTGCAGAGTTCCCAGGGTTCCTGCTATTCGTTGGAGATCGTGGCTGAATTCACCTGTAAGCTGATAATAGTAATAAGAGGAAGAGGCGATGCCACCGATGCCTGTGCCTACCCCTGCTGCCACTCCGAGCCCCACTAACAAGGGGATCAATTGCATAGCTCGTTTTACTCTCCGTGGATGCTGGTGAGTTATGACAGGGATGGGCAGATTTTGATTATTAGGCATAATGTCCATTCGGGGAATGAGATAAGCCAAAGCACACAACCCTGCCCATCCAGCAGGGAGGAAACAGTAGGCAAATTTGCCACACACAAAATAAGTCCCGTTATTAGAACACCATCATTGTGTGGGTTGGCACCCTAGACCCATACAGTGAGAGGTTTTAATACATTGATTTATAGTTAGATTGCCCTCTAAAGGATTAGTTTCATTGTTGAAATAACATTCTGGTGCCTTGTAGGCGACCTGTGCTCAGTTCAGCCTGGAACTCCTAGTGGAAGAAACGGCATCGCTATGAGTCGTGGTGAAAGTCTTAGTGAGGTTTGTCAGAGGTAAAGCCAGGTGCTGGATAGGGCCAGGATGCAAGCATAGCCAGCAATCTTTAGCCAGGTCTGGATTGGAATGATTGAGAATCCCATGGACTGCGGCTAACAGCCCATTTATTTGTGGATCCAGATCCCGTGGCTCGGCTAAAGATGGAAGTTTTATTGGCTTTCGGGTAGGTAATAACTTCTGGTGTTGCTTCTGGACTGCTTGTTGGACTGCTTGCTGGCGTGCCTGGTCCTGTAACCTTCCTCCATCATTCATCCCATAATGTGTTTGCTTGGTCCAGCACACCACCTTGCCGAGTGAGCCATAGCATTTGATGCTAGATACATAATAAGCCTTAATTGTGCCAATCCAGAAGGATTTTCCCTGATATGTGCACTCTGAAGCGGAGTCATAGCATTGACTCGGCTGATAAGTATAAGCTGGAAATACAGGCCGGTAAATGGGCCACCTGTCACCCGGTTCCGTGCAGGTGCATTGTGCAGCCAAGGGGAGTGAGGGCATTAGCGTCAGTAGCATCAGCCTTATGATTATCTTAGACATGATGCTGCGGTGATGCACAAATTATAACAAGGTATAAAATAGCTATCAGGATTCTATGGTCTATGTTCCAATCAGGTGGGGCAGCGCTGGCTAGCCCCACTGCTAGTACGCAGACTGGTATAGCAAACAAGGAAAGAGGCAAGGGAGCACAAAAGAAATACATTTAACAGCTGTGTTGAGCTTTCCTCAAGCTTCGGCCGTGCGTTGACTAGCCAGCTTCCGGGTATGGCTAGAGCAGGGCTCGTCGATCCTTTTCTGGTCCCTCTTGATCTTGATCTTGATCTTGAGAGGGTCTCCCGGGACACTCTCAATTTTCCAGGGACCCTCCGTCTGTGGTGCAGTCGCTCTCTTGACCCTGGAGTGGTGGAACCAAGGGATGATTCCTGCAACTTTAACAGCTGTAGGAGTAGTTAATACCACTAAATATGGTCCCTTCCATGTTGGTTTGAGAGGTTACTTTTTCCAATCCTTCACCCATACCTGGTCACCTAGTTTATGGGGATGCACTTGGACCCCTAATGAAATGGGTGTTTTCTCTATCACCCAACCCCAAACTTCCCGTAGTACTTTTCCTAGTCCCAACAGTTGTTGGTGGAGCCCTAAATTTCCTATTTCTGGGGTGGGATTTCTCATCCTGACTAAAGGTGGCGGTCACCCATAGAGGATTTCAAAGGGTGAGTGCCCAATATTAAATCTTGGGGTGCATCTAATTCGCAACAGAGCCAGGGGTAGAATGTCCACCCAGGGGAGCTGGGTTTCTTGGCTGATTTTAGCTATCATTTGTTTTAGAGTTCTGTTCATTCATTCTACCTTCCGTGAGCTTTGAGGCCGATATGCTGTGTTCAGGTTCCAGCAGATGCTCAGTGCCTTTGCCACTTTCTGTACAATTTCTGTCACAAAGGCAGGTCCATTGTCAGACCCGATGGAAGTAGGCATTCCAAATCGAGGGATAACATCCCTGAGGAGAGCCTTTGTCACTTCCTTTGCTTTCTCTGTCCTGGTGGGGTAGGCCTCTACCCACCCTGTGAAGGTGCAGACGAAAACCAGCAGCTACTTATATCCCTTACTGGGCCCAAGTTCAGTAAAGTCCACTTCTAAATCTTCAAAGGGAGCCAATCCGCATCGTTGTATTCCCATTGCCCCAGTTAGCCCTTGTTTTGAATTGTTTTGTGCACAGAGCAAGCAGCGTTGGGAAACTGATGCACGCAGAGTAGGGAGACGAGAAATTAGGAAATATCGCTTTAAGAGGGCCTCCAAAGCCGTTTTTTCCATATGTGTGGCTTCGTGATGTTGTTGGACTAGACGATAAGTTAGTCGTTCTGGGATGAAAACCCTTCTATCCGTCATGATCCACCATCTGTCCTTTCCTTTCTCTCCTCGTTCAGCCTGTGCCCACTTGTTTTCATCGTGGCTATATTCTGGGGAAGTGGGTAGCTCTAGCGCTGCCATAACTTTAATTACTGAGTGTTCCCAGGCGGCTGCTTCTCTTGCCTTTTGATCAGCTAGCCTGTTCCAATGGCTCACAGGGTCATTTCCTCTTCGGTGTCCCTTACAGTGAATAACGGCCACTTCCTTTGGATCCCATATTGCCTCCAGTAACTGTAAAATTTCTTCTTTGTTTTTGATTTCTTTTCCCCCAGCAGTCAAAAGTCCTCTCTCCTTATAGATGGCTCCATGTGCATGCAAGGTTGCAAATCCAAATCAGTATATATATTGACTTGATTTCCTTTCCCTACCCTTAGTGCCTGGACCAGTGCCCAGATCTCTGCTCTCTGAGCAGACCATCCTGGGGGAAGGGATTCTGCCTTTATTACCTCTCGGGTTGTTGTTACAGCGTAACCTGCTCGCCGTTGTCCATCTTGCATGTAACTGCTGCCTTCTGTGAAAAGTTCCAGGTCTGGGTTTTGCAGGGGCTTGTCGGTTAGATCAGGCCTGCTTGCATACAACACTTTGATGATTTCTTCACAGTCGTGCTCAGGCTGCCCTTTCCCCTCAGGCAAATATATGGCTGGGTTTAAGGTTCGCACAGTCTCTAGACGGACTCTTGGATTTTCACATAGAAGCCCCTGGTAGTGGGTCATCCTTGTGTTAGTTATCCATTTGTAACCTGGGCCATTCATCAGGGCCACCACAGAATGGGGCACTTTTAAATTTAAAGTCTGTCCCAGTGTGAGTTTGCCTGCCTCATTGACCAGGAGGGCTGTGGCAGCGAGGGCCCATAAACAGGGTGGCCATTCTGATGCTACAGGGTCCAGTCTTTTAGATAAATAGGCCACAGGTCGCTGCCATGGCCCCACGTTCTGAGTTAGGACTCCAAGGGCAGTTTGGTCTCTTTCATGTACAAACAAATTAAACTCTCGTGTTACATCTGGTAAGCCTAGTGCTGGGGCTTGGGTTAGTAGTTCCTTTAATTGCCTAAAGGCATTTTCTTGTTTAGTTTCCCATTTGAGGGTTTCTTTTCCTGATCCAGCAGTTGCTTCGTAGAGGGGCTTGGCTATTCTTGAAAATCCGGGGATCCAGATCCGGCAAAACCCAGCTGCGCCCAGGAACTGTCGCAGTTTTCTTTTTGTTTCCGGTCTGGGTATGGCGCAAATAACTTGTTTTCGTTCTGGTCCTAGTGCTCGGTGTCCCTCTGAGATAATAAATCCCAAGTATTTGACTGTCTTTTTGCAGATCTGGGCCTTTTTCCACGAGACCTTGTACCCAGTTGTTTGGAGTAACCCTAGGAGGGCTCGAGTTCCTTTCCAACAGTCCTCTTCACTGTGGCTGGCTAACAGCAAGTCATCCACATACTGGAGCAGAGTACAGTTCAATGTTTCCCCAGGGAATTTTACAAGGTCTGCGGCTAGTGCCTCTCCGAACAAGGTGGGCGAGTTTTTAAAGCCTTGGGGGAGACGTGTCCATGTCAGTTGAGTTTTTTCTCCTGTATGAGGATCCTCCCATTCAAATGCGAATATGGGCTGGCTCACAGGTGAGAGTCGAAGACAGAAGAAAGCATCTTTAAGGTCTAGGCATGTAAACCATTTGGCATCTGCCGGAATGAGTCCTAGAAGAGTGTATGGATTTGGCACTGCTGGATGTATTGCAGTGACTACTTCATTTACTTTTTGTAAGTCCTTCACTGGCTTATAATCTGTTTCTTCTGATTTCTTCACCGGGAGCAATTGTGTGTTCCAAGGAGATCTGCACTCAGTTAGGATTCCCTCTTGTCTGAGGCGCTGTATATGCTTCTGGATTCCTAGGTGGGCCTCTCGAGGCATGGGATATTGCTTCTGTCTGACTGGGCTGGCTCCAGGTTTGAGGTCAATCACCAGTGGTGCCTGATTATGTGCCAAGCCTGGTGGTCCATTTTCAGCCCAGACTAATGGAAACTCTTCCAGCAGTTTACAAGGATTTTCCTGGAGTTCTCTGCTCTCATACAGATGCCACTCTTCTTCTTGGGGAACTGAGATGGCTAGAATCATAGACTCTCCCTGTAGGGTCAGATGTGCCTGTTTCCCGGGGACAAAGGTAATTTGTGCCCCCAATTTAGACAGAAGGTCTCTTCTGAGCAATGGTATTCGGCATTCAGGCAAATATAAAAATTCATGTGTCACTAGATGGCCCCCTACTTAACAGGATCTTGGTTGGCAGAAATGGCGGGCAGTTGAGTCCCCAGTAGCCCCTATAATAGTCGCCTTTTTCTTGGTCGGGGGGCTACAGGTTGGGTCGCCACAGAATACTCTGCTCCTGTGTCTACCATAAAAGCCATTGGTTGGCCCCCTATAAACATCTTGACCTTGGGCTCCCGGGGGCCCAGGGGCAGGGAGCCCGGTCTCTCCTATTCTGAGTCAACCCCAGCCAGTCCGATGTGATTACTGGCTGGTGGCTCCAGCTGATAAGTAGGCCTTTTGGGGGGTGCTCTCTTTCCATCCTTTCTGTTTGGGCACTCGTTCTTCCAGCGTCCTGTCTCCCGGCAGTATGTGCACCGGTCTCGGCCCAGGGGCATCCATGGTTGGGGTCCCCTCTTCCGAGATGGTGCAGGATTCTGGCTGAAGCTTGTTTTCCCAGGGCTGCTGCAAGGAGTGCGGCTTTCTGCTTCATTCGCTTGTCTGCTTCTCATTGGGCTTCCCGCTGTCGGTTTACAAAAACTTTGTTTGCTACTTCCAGCAGCTGTGTAGCGTTCATCCCTACGATTCCATCCAGTTTTTGGAGTTTCCGGCATATATCTGGGTATGATTGAGCTACGAAGGCAGCGTTGACCATCCGTTGGTTTTCTTGGGCCTCAGGATCAAAAGGAGTTTAGACTCGGAATGCTTCACATAGTCTCTCATAGAAGTCAGTGGGGGTTTCGTCTGGCCTCTGGCTCACCGTGGTCGTTTTAGACATGTTAGTTGGCTTCTTGGCTCCTGCTTTTAGCCCTTGTAGGATGGCCTCCCGGTACTCACGCAGCGCTTCTCTTCCTTTTTGGGTTCTAAATTCCCAATCTGGTCTGGTGTCAGGGGCACGTGTCATGGCCCACACCTCAACATCCATTGTGTCCCCAGGGGCTCGGCCCTGCAGCCATTTTCGTGTTTCAGTGAGACTGCTTCTCCCCTCCGTATTGAAAAGAGTCAGAAGCAGCTGGCGGACATCTTCCCAGGTGGGCCGGTGAGAATGGAAGATAGACTCTATGAGGTCACTCATAGCCTGCAGCTTTTCAGAGTAGGAAGGAGTATCATGGGGCCAATTGAGAAGGTCTGTGGTGCTAAAAGGTTGGTAGTAGAGTACGGGGTGCCCGGGCTGAAGAGTCCCGTTTTCTCCAAATTGTTGTGGCCCTTGTATCTCCTGCAGCGGCATTTGGAGTGCCGGTGGTACAGGCTTCACGGCTTGTGCTGAGCGGAGTCTCCTTCCTACCCGCTCAGGCTGGGGGCTGGGCTCTGCCTCTGGGTCCTCAGGTTGGGGAGGTGGTGACACAGAGGATGGTGGTGTCTGCAATGTGACTGGAGGTGTCTGTGCCTTGGGGGCATATGGAGGGGGCAGGCATATCTCGTCTTCTGGGTCTCCCTGGAAAATAGGCTTTTTTTCTGTCTGTCTTTTTGGCCTGGACCGGCTGAGCTGCTAATATCTTGCATTGTCCAGGTCCATTTGAGCAGAACCGAATCCATGGGGGTAGAGTCTGGGCGTTATTCAGCCAGGAGTCAATGTAAGGGATTTGATCTGGGTGGCCTGGGGTTCCAGTGATTATTTGATAGACTGCTCACACTGTTGCTAGGTCCAGAGTTTCTCCTGAGGGCCATCCGACTCCAAAGGCAGGCCATTTAAGCTCACACAAAGTGCGGAGCCTGCCGGAGGTCATTCGAATTCCATAGTCTCCTGAGAACCCCTGTTTGAAATTCGTAATCATGCAGTCTAGAGTGGTGGGTTTTGACTTAGAGCCTCCCATTCTTTTTAGATGTTCAAGGATAATAGTTCTGTTGCTTTAGATGTTTGGGAAGGTAGCCTTTATATCTTTTTATTCTTCACTCTTCAAAACACCGGAGTTCCCAGAGAGACTGCTCTCTTGCTTGGTCTATGAATTGTTTGAAGGCTAATTTGGTCAGGGATTCTGGGTTCCAGTTACAGCAGATGTCTCTGGATCTCAAAGCCTCAAGCAGTTCCAGGGACTTTCTTCATTAAATCCTCTCTATATCCTGAACTAACGTATCAGGGGCGTGGGACTAACGGCAGATGGTAAAGCAAATGGACTAGAAAAGGGACCTCCGAGGCCGGGTGAGCCCGGTCCTGAAGGAATTCGTCTTCTAAACTTACGTCCTGGGGGTGTGAGGCTAGGCAAAAGGGGCACTACTTGGGTCAGTTCAGTAGGGGAACAATAACTCTCGGGTGTTCTGTGACAGAATCAGGTAGGAGACTTTCTCAAAGAAGTAGCATCTTAGCCTCCGAGGGCACAGGGTCGTTGATTCATTGGCTGTCTATGTTCTTTTCCCTCCCAGTGTAGCCACCCTGTGCCGGTGTCGCAGACAAGACAAGGGAGGGTTTCCGTTGCGTCCGCCTGGCCGCTCCCCTCACGGGGACGAAGGTGCCTCTTAGCTTTGGCGGGTCAATATAAGCCGCTGACTCCGATCGGGACCATGAGGGACCGACACCGCCCTGAGCCGTATGAGGTCACCACGGAACCGCAGGTTGGGACTCACTCGAACTCCGTAGCAGAATGCTGTGGAGCTACAAACTCGAGCCTGATCGCATGCTTCACAGGCGGCTCATTCACTCACATACACACACACACACACAGAGGTTAACAACAGTCCTCCCACCAATACCAATATTCTGTTTCCTGTAGGAGGGGATCAGCCTCCTCTTCTGTCCACTGGGACAGGACCTGATTCCTGACCTTATTTCCCCGTCTGAAATACCATCAGATGGAGAGCCTGTAGGAGGGGATCAGCCTCCTCTTCTGTCCACTGGGACAGGACCTGATTCCTCCCGGGGGATACTACCTTGTCCGGAGGGCCACCTGGTGAGTCTGTCCGTCCCTCCACGGAGTCTGGCTCTGGTTGTAGCCCAGCCACCCGGGGGCCGAGTTGCCGTCACGAAAGAGAACCCGGAATACCGTCGGGCGGCGCCACCTCATTCGCTGCCGGAGTTCCGTCCCCCGGTCGGCCGGAGCCACCAGTCCAGCGGCTCAAGGGGCCGGCGTGGTTGTATCTCGCTGGGGCCTCCAGAAATGTTACGGAAACAACAGGCCAGCCAAGAAACAAGCACCACTCGGAGGGTTGGAGTACTCAGATTTATTACGCCGGCGGGCCCAGAGGGACTTCTGCTCCGAAGCACTGAGCACCTCCAAGACTTGCACATGAGGTTTTATAGGGTTAATTACAAGTATGGGGCTATTAGCCAATAAGGCTCAAACAACAAAAAGCAAGGAATCAGTACACTGGAGCTTACCAATTTGGAACAGATCACGTTACTGATACTTGTTGAGCTTGGAATTACGAGTTAGCTTGTTAGCCCAATAAACTGACACTAAACTTCAGATTTACGAGTTAGCCCAGCAGAACTTAGATCAGTAAACCAACACTTATCACACTTAAATTTGTGACTTAGCTTGTTAGCCCAGCTGGGCTTTTCCTTCACATGCTTATATAGGTATAATTAATCAAATTGCCATGAATCATAACTAGCTTAAGGAGAAGAGTTTCTTTATGTCTGGGAAACAGGTTAAAAGCCAGTAGTATTTCAAACAAAATCAAAAATTATAACCATATTCATCAGTTTACTCAGTCCCATGTAACTAATTCTTTTAATCAGAGTTTTCATTAGACCTTTAAAATTTCTTACCCAGTTTATTTCAGTGCTATAGTTTGAAATTTATTAGAAACCAGTATATCTCCTTGAAGAGAAAGCATTTTGCAAAATCATCAGAAGAAAACAATTACCTGTCTATTAATGACAAAAGATTTAACAGCACGGTTAAACACTGTTACACTATAATCGATAAAGAAACCTGGTCACAATAACCAGAATTATGACTGGTAACATTTCAGATATACCAGAATTTTAGGGAGTCCATATTGTGAAGGAAAAGCTGGGCTGGTCTAACAAGATAACTCACAAGTCTAGGAATGTGAAGGAGAGGCTGGGCTGGTCTAACAAGATAACTCACAAATCTAAGTATTGGAATACTGATCTGAGTTCTGCTAGACTAAATTGTAAATCTAGGTTAGTTAGTGTTGGTTTGCTGTTCATGTTTTTTGCTAGCCAGCTGGGTTTTCAAAGATACATATCTGGCTTTGGAATGTTGGTTTGCTGCCTCCCTGCCTCCACCTTTGTGATGATAATGCTGCTAATGCTGTTCCATGCCTATTGGCCAAATATCCCAAGCTTGTACTTTACCCTATAAAACCTCATGCGCAAGTCTTGGAGGTGCTCAGAGCTTCAGAGCAGAAGCCCCTCTGAGCCCGCCGGCATGATACATCTGAGTACTCCAACCCTCCGATTGGTGCTTGTTTCTTGACTGGCCTGTCGTTTCCAAAACAATATAATTTCTAGACTGTCTATATTAATAATACTTTCTCATACAATATAAACTAGGAAGAATTACTATTCATTTGACAATACTTCCCATGTTATTTAACATGCCAAATGAAACTTACTAGTTTAAAATCTCTCTTTGGGATATTTCAGGGACCCTCAGTAGCATCCCAAAATTAACTGGAGATTAAAAGAACTTTAATTAGAAATTGATGTTTGGGGAGTTTGTTAAAAGATTTCAAAACACTTCGTCAGATAAAATTATAGATCACTGTAAAGAAGTACTTATTCATTAACAAGAAAATATTTCAAAGGAAAAGGCAGAACAGATCAGTTAAGTGGTATAAGAAGTTTTACAATCTGTTACTGAAGGTGGATTAACATTTTAAGAAAATTTTGTCCTCTTAATAGAGAGAAAACCAAATCTAGTCTTGTACCAGCTTACTTCTAAGATTCAGTTTCTTTGCCCAAATTGATTCTAAACTTAGCCAATTCCGACCACGTTCAAAAGTCTTTTCTCAGGGTTCCACTTCCACAAGCCTTCCACAGCTTTCTATTCTCATATTAGTGTGTCCCTTATTTTCTCTTCCATTCAGAAGTAACCTGCTTAATGATACAGTCACTATTTTTCATTAACAAAATATAATTCCATTCCTTATATCTTCCTTTACACATTTATCTTACTTTCCTAGGATACTGAGATCTTTCCCTTAATAATAGAGACTATTTCAGGGTGGCACCAACTATTTATTAATATTTCTAAACACCTTTAGTTTCTCTGTAAGAGGAAGTTAAATGTTAAGTAATTCATATTTCAATCTTATTTTATCTCAAAATGGCATAGCTATTTAATCAACTTCTCTCATTTAACTTACTTTAGCCCAACTCTAGAATTTAAAGATACCTAATATTTAGAGATTATCTTAATCATACATTTTAAAAATATATTTTAAAGAATTTACCCAAAGCTCTCTTCTCATTTGCATTTAATTTACTAAAAATTTTATCATACCACATTACTTTTTTTTTGACAAATCTGCAACACATATAACAGGATCTTATTTGACTTTCATTAAACCTAGGTACAGAAAGGGTATTATACTTAATATTGATGACTTTAAAGGTGTCTATATTAATTAGAACATACTTAAACTAAATTTAATACCAAGTATTATCTTAATATTGAATATTTTCAAGTTTATGTGAACCTGAAGGTCAATTTTGTCAGTTTTTATTTTAAAAATACTTAGCTTGTAAGCTCTTATTTTTTTTACGTCAATTAAGCAGAGCTCTTTGACTTTGATTTTTTTTAGCCGTAGAAATATCTCATATCTATAATGTGTACGCAGGCTTATAAATAGACAAAAGCTAAAGCTCTAATAGCTTCACTTTCAAACTTACCTATGAGATAGGTATAATAATAGTTGGAGTAAGCTGAATTTGCTTGCTCAAATCACTAAGGCTTACTATTTTTGAAAAAGGCATTTAAGATTTCTTGAGAAAGTCTGAAGGACCCGTCAGAGTTCCGAGTTCTAAAATGCCAAAAATTTCTTTGGCCTTAAGTTTTATCTCCTTGAGCTAATTAGGCTCAGTCCTAGGTGACTGTTTGCTGTATTTACATTTCTGATCTGAAAGACAAAGACACATGCTTCCAGTTCCCCAGAGAACTGCTCTGTCACTTAGGCCCAATTGTATCTCCTTAATTTGCTTTTTTGTATCAGTGACAAGAACTGTATACAAAGAATTCCATGTTTTAAAACTTTAAGGTTTACTTTATCATGTCTTCCAAAGATTGCATAATGCATTTAGTAAGGTCTCTTTTCCTTGAGTTATAAGTTAAACCCAGGTTAAACTTCTTACTATATTTTTTATTAGCCACTGAATATTAGTTTTTAGTTTTACGTTATATTGGAAGACTCATGTAACTCTATTGGTTTCCATTAGTTTATTCACTTACTATTTTCTGAGGGACAGATATGTGCCCAGTCTTATAATACCAAGAAGGGAAACGTTTTTCCATTGAATCATATATATCCCACAATATAATAAAGCAAAATATTTATATAAAGCCCATTTAAATATACCAAATTTACAAACTTTTATCTCAATTTTATTAATTTTTATACCTTTAATTTTAATATTTTTTAGGTTTAATCAATAATTTTTATTTCTAGAAGGAGTGCCAGAAGCCTTTTCCTTTTTTCTTTTTCTTTTATTTTCTTTTTTTTCTTTCTTTTCTTTTTTTTGTGCACTGTATCCAATTTTATAGAAAAGTCTCTGGGATTGCCAAGTTTAAATAAAACGGACTTGTTTGAACTTTAATGTTGGGGGGTCAGTAGTTGATTTCTTTGGGCTTTTATTTCTTTAACTTTATGTAGTGTAGTATCAAAACCTTGTATTTAAATCCAAAAATGTCCATTTTATTTATCTCATTCAAAATAACCATTTAAAAATATTTGCCCAATTGGGATAAGCTCATTATCTTTTTTTTTGCATTAAGAAAAAATCTTTCGACATTTTTACATTCCTTTTTCCAGTTACTCAACCTAATTAACATTAATTATTATAAGTTTTTAATAGCATCCCTAAAACCATTGTTGGGAAAGGAAAAACACAAATGTAGCTTTTCAAACCATTTTTTCAACTAAGTTCTTAGGTTAACCATTAGATATATTTTTCTACCTTTAAACTTGATTTTAATAGGTACCAATAAAAAAGCTGTTTATAATGAGAGCTCTTTCAACTTTCACCAATTTAAGTTTTTCCAAATTAAAAGATCCATCATATGGCCATCAATTTATATATATGTGTGTGTATATATATAAAATCACTATATATATATAGTGATTTTAAACGTATAAGATGAAGAGGCTTATTTATACAATGGAATACTACTCAGCCATAAAAACCGACAACATAACGCCATTTGCAGCAACATGGATGCTCCTAGAGAATGTCATTCTAAGTGAAGTAAGCCAGAAAGAGAAAGAAAAATACCATATGAGATCGCTCCTATGTGGAATCTAAAGACTCATGGACAGAGAATACAGACTTGTGGTTACCAGGGGGGTAGAGGGTGGGAAGGGATAGACTGGGATTTCAAAATTGTAGAATAGATAAACAAGATTATACTGTGTAGCACAGGGAAATATACACAAAATGTTATGATAAATCACAGAGAAAAAAATGTGACAGTGTGTATATGTCCATGAATGACTGAAAAGTTGTGCTGAACACTGGAATTTGACACAACATTTTAAAATGATTATAAATCAATAAAAAATGTTAAAAAAAAAAGATGAAGAGGCTTTCCCACATGAGAGTGGGCGTGTTGCCTAAATAAAATTCAAAAGTTTACTCTCCAAAAGCTAAAGGCCTTTGTGGTCCAGGCTGATGAAACAAAGTTTAAGATGGCAAAATGCTTGAAAATTGGTACTATAAAAGGATTGCTGAGAATCCCAATTTATTTGCATGCCCACAATATGTACACAATACTTGTACCTTTTCTATGGCAGAGTCCAAGTTTTCCTTTAAAAAAAGGAAACACATATATACATACATACACAAACATAAAATACACAGAGAAAGATAAAACGTTTAAAATTCAAGAAGATAGGAAGAGAAATCCAAGTTCCCCCTAAAGGTGTTTTTGTTTTTATAAGTTCAGATTTCCAAAAAATGTTTTTATCAGGCCTGGTTAGTCACTTTCAGAGTGAGATTTTTTTTAATACCCAATTAAAGTTGTAAGTTTTGTACGTATATAAACCTGGCTGAGGTATTAGTTGGAAGCTGGCAATCTATCATTTCTTTTTCTTTTCATTTCTTTCATTTTTTTTTTGAAAGTTCTATTCCCCATTCTAAGGTCGGGATATCAGAATAAAATTGCTAGTAAGTATTCCCGCAGGGACCACTCTATAGCATGCAGTCTTTGTCTCTACCACTCCTGCAAGTTTCTCTGTCACCCAAGAAAGCTGTTACCAGCTAGGGGGAGGGTCCCATTTTTGGACTTGAAAGGTTCCTCCTAAGGGTTTTAATTTTATTCTGAAAAATTCAATGGAGGTAACCAAGTTGAGGAAACCATTAGACCAGCCACTTACCTAGCCACTCAGTCATGAACCCAGTGTCTTTCAACTTGGACCCACTCGGAACGTCTCCACTGGGTATTTTCCTGGTATCTTTCAACCAGGCCCACCCAGTATGTCTCCACTGGGTGGGTAATTCCCCCCAGTATCTTTGAACTGGAAGGCCAGTTACCTGGATACACCGCCAAATAAAACTCAGGATCATCAACCAAAATGGGAGATCCGAGAACCAGGAGAGACTCACCCAAATTCATCTGGACACCCCAAGGAGGCCAATGAGCATAAAGGGCCACTGCTGGTACCAAGGCTCCAGTTACTCCCAGAGTTCAGGTGGAGAGAAGCCTGCTCTGGGTCCCTTCATGGTGTCCAAAACTGTTTACAGAAATACATGTGCAGCCTAAAAGTTAAGAGTTATGTTTTATTTGGCGGGAGGACTCGAGCCGTGATGACAGCCTCTCAGATCACTCTGAGGGACTGCTCCGAAGAGGTTGAGGAGGAGCTAGGATATACAGGAGCTTTACAACAAAGACCAGGTAGCTGGAACAATAAAATATTGCTTGTTATCTTAAGAAAGCCAGGTATCTCAAGTTAAAGAATTTAATGCTTTTCTATGTATGGGAGGAAGCAAACATTTGGACTCACTGAATTCATTCTTTAGACAAGCACCTAGCTATGTAGGACAAGTATCCTGTCTTTCCTTATTTGGGTATGCTCAGAGGACACCGTTGTGAGTGGCTGCAGAGGTTGGGCTGCAAGCCTGTCCTTGCTGGGGGGTGGCGGCAGCCGCTGATGTCTTGGTTTCAGCATTCTTTGTTTACTGGCATGGTTGCAGCATTTTCATTCACATTGTAGTATATTCTTTCACAGACTGATTATGGATAATCTGGAAACTTGGAAAGGAACCGAGATGGAATTACTGCAGGTACCTTCTACTTTAATAAGCCATGTGCAAACCTAAACACGGAGGAAGCATACAAAAGGATTTGGTGGTGTAGGGAAGGGTTTCTGCACATTACAGGAGAAGGCATGGCAGAATTCCTCTTCTTTGTGGACAGAGACGTGTGTCCACCTTTCTTTTCTGTAGTGGTTTCTGAGAGCAGTTTATGGTAATTAACCAAAATTGACAAACAGTGGCACACTTTGCATTTAAGAGCTGGCCTGTGCAAACTTGTGTATTGGACAGGTGGATTTCATAGGCAAGTGGTCAGGTGGATTGGAGAGAGACGTAGCCCAGGCCTGGGCTCAGATTCAGGTTTAAATCGCCATTTCCTCACCAAAGGGCCTTGGAAAAGAGTGTAACCTACCTTAACCTGTTGGTGAATCTGTGAAATGGGCATGATAATATTAGTTTCTACCAGGGTTTGTTGTAAGTTGTAAACAGTATTATAACACACATGAAGCACTTAACAGGCACTTAGCAGTGTTTACTGGGTCCGTCCGCCCAGCTTAGCGTGTGTCAGAGCCGTAAATGCAGCATGTGTCTGTTGAAGACGCACTGGTAGCCGCTTGAATAGGTTGTGAATTTGGTGATTTCCTTTAATACTTGTAACTTTATGTGCCATGGGCAGTTATTTTCATGGACAGATGATGAATCTCAGGGTAAAGAAGACTGTGTAATTTGCCCAAAGCCAGACCATAATTTTGGGTGCAGGGGCCTCGGTTCAGCATGGGTCCCTGGGCTTTCCACCCTCTCCGTTCAGCACCAGAGCCAGACGTGGGGTCGCCTGTCTCCCAGCCCATAATATCCGGTAGGCAGAAAGACACAACTGGACCTGTGCTGCTTAAGCAAAAACTCCAGAGGGGAGGAAGATGCTAAAGGGATAACCATAAAACAGACGACTGCAAACTGTGATCAGCTCTGAGAATGAAAATAACACGTCTCGCAGTGCAGAGCTGGGAGCTTTCCTGTCGGGGCTACTCTGGGGGCGTTCATCTCAGCTAAACAAGCTCTGCTCCTGCACCAAGGAAGGAAGGCTTGGCGCGTGTGACCAGGTAGACTGGGCCTCGTTGATCATACTCATTCCCCATTAAGCGGCAGCTGTCACGGGCACTTACCTAGTAAACAGATGTCGGCCATAATCATCACGCACTTTGCTCGGTAGTTTTATTGGCCTCACGTTTGAGATGAGGTAATTGAAGCTGGGGAGTTTGCTGCATGCCCGTGGTTACTATGGAAATACCCCCACTGGTCTTTCAACCTAGACTGGTGTGGATGTCATGCCACAGCCCTGTGAATGGCATCGTGTAGCTTCTCCCAAGTGGCCCAAATGACTGACATTGATTTTCTAAATTCGTAGGAAATGGTATGAGATAATAAGAGAAAAAGGTTGTAAGAAACTGTTTGGAAAACTAGAACAAAATCCAATTCTTCCCCAGCTGGGGGAGCGTACCCTGTGTCACTCACCCCCCTCACTGCCTGGCACCTCCTCCCTGCCAACTCCGTGTTCAGAAGCCACTCTGAGCCTTTGAAGAACATTTTGCCTCATGACACTGTTGACGAGGACCTGTGACCTCTGTGTCCCTTTTAAACTCTCTCTTCAAAGCCATTTAAATTTTATGCAGGCTCCTCCGCTCAGATGTAAGAATAGCCTCTTTAAACTTCTTGATGCAGCTCCTTAATGACGATCTTGCGAAGGAAACCTAGACAAAACCTGGGATTTATGCACATAGTGACTGTAACTTCACCATTTTGTGAAGATCAGAATCAGAGGGGTGGGAGAATCAGGAAAGGCTTTTTAAGGTAGCAAGGGGAAAGTGAAAGGACGCAGGCTGTGTGAGACTGAAACATCTCTGGTCCCAGCCAGCAAGGCACCTGAGTTCAAGATGGTGTGTGGAGAGTGCAGAGCTGTCACAAAGAAAGAAGTGGTAGGATGGGAGGGAGGACATTTAGGTTCTTTACTGGGGAAGGAAAACGTGGGCTGAACATTTCCTGGTTGAACAAGAGGACTGTGACATTATGTGTTTGTATTATGGAGAGAAGTGTTTTGTAGGGACAGCCTAGGGAGAACGCTCTTTGACTGGGGAATCAGCACAACAGAGAACCACAGAGAACCCAGCCGACCCCAGGGCCCCTGCTGGGGGCGAGGTTGCACACCATTTCGAGCCCTGGGGGCTGCTTCTGTCCCTTAGCTGGGGTCTCAGAACTCCCATCACAGGGGATTCAGAGCTCCTTTCACTGGGGCCTCAGAGCTCCCTTCGCAACCCAGTCCTGTTGATACAAGAATACAGATGTGGGGCACGAGAAGGGCTTTGTCCCAGGCTTTGGTTGAACCCCTGGAATGTGCCCCACCAGACGTGGGTCCTTGGCTTCGTGCAGGAAAGCATTCAAGAGCAAGCCACTGTTGAGTAAAGGTAGATTTATTCAGAGAGATACATTGAAAGGCAAGAGAAAGGCCACGAGGTGTGGGGGTAGGGTGCTCAGATTAAAAGTAGGTACACACCCCACAGACAGATTGTGGGCCTTCTCCAAAGCGGGAGAGAGGGGTGACCCCGAGGCTGCCCTGTGTTGCTTGTTTACATGGGCGTGGTGGCTTCATATGCTAATAAGTAGAAGGACCAGCCTAAGGGCAAGGGGATGGAATTCCCAGGGAGTTGGCCATTTCCCACCCTTTGACCTTTTGTGGCTAGCCTTGGTACTGTCATGGAGCCTGGGCGCGTGTTATTCACCATGTTACTATTACAATGGGTGTATAATGAAGCTCAAGATCTGCTAGAAGTTAAATCTCTTCATCCTGAGCCTCAAGGCCTATTGGGGGTTGAATCCTTCACCATTTTGGTGTTAATTGCTGTGGCCTTCCTTGAATGGCTGTGCTCTGACCCCTTCCATCCTGTATCACTGTGATGACACAGAGAGAGCAAAGGCTGGGCCCTATCTCTGCTCCTGCATTTAACAGGGGAGCGGTGGGGTGGGCTGAGGATGACTCTGAGTGGTGAGAAGGATGTTTCAGATTTTCGCACGTGGGACTTGGGGACCTGCCAGCAGCCACCGCAGATTTATATCTCGGGCATTATCGCTTGTGTCACTCATCTTTTTCTATTTTTCATTTTTTTTAAGTATTTAATCTAAATTTAATATCAGGTTTTTTTAGAAAAGAAATTCCTGTTTTTCTTTTCTTTGGGGCTCTTTTGGAGGGATAGGTAATTATGTGTATTTATCTGGTTTTGCAGTCCCTGGGGCGTGAACCCAGGACCCCGTGTACGCTAAGCACGCGCTCTACCACTGAGCTCTACCACCCGCCCCGTCATCTTTTTCTTTTTGCTTTAGCTGCCAGGAATCTTACAGCTGAATTTCTAGTAGGCCTTTAACAATTACCCTTACTTCATGGCATCCGTTTTTATGACTTTACCTCTCCCTGGTTTCATTTAAGTATTGAATCTCCATTTTCTCTTCACTCTCACTTTTGTCTTTTTGTTGTTATGTGAAGGAAAAGCCCAGCTGGGCTAACAAGCTAAGTCACAAATCTAAGTGCAACAAGTGTCGGATTACTGATCTGAGTTCTGCTGGACTAACTCATAAATCTGAAGTTTAGTGTCAGTCTATTGGGCTAACGAGCTCAGTCACAAATCTAAGTGTGATTAGTGTCGGTTTACTGATATAAGTTCTGCCGGGCTAACTTGTAAATCTAAAGTTTAGTGTCAGTTTACTGGGCTAACAAGCTAACTCGTAAATCCAAGCTCAACAAGTGTCAGTAACGTGATCTGTTCCAACTTGATAAGCTCCAGTGTACTGATTCCTTGCTTTTTGTTGTTTGAACCTTATTGGCTAATAGCCCCATACTTGTAATTAACCCTATAAAACCTCATGTGCACGTCTTGGAGGTGCTCAGAGCTTTGGAGCAAAAGCCCCTCTGAGCCCGCCGGCGTAATAAATCTGAGTACTCCAACCCTCCGAGTGGTGCTTGTTTCTTGGCTGACCTGTCATTTCCATAACATTTCTGGAGGCCCCAGCGAGATACAACCACGCCGGCCCCTTGAGCCGCTGGACTGGTGGCTCCGGCCGACCGGGGGACGGGACTCCGGGAGCGAACGAGGAGGCGCCACCCGACGGTATTCCGGGTTCTCTTTCGTGACGGCAACTCGGCCCCCCGGGTGGCTGGGCTACAACCAGAGCCAGACTCCGTGGAGGGACGGACAGACTCACCAGGTGGCCGTCCGGACAAGGTAGGATCCCCCGGGAGGAATCAGGTCCTGTCCCAGTGGACAGAAGAGGAGGCTGATCCCCTCCTACAGGCTCTCCGTCTGATGGTATCTCAGATGGGGAAATCAGGAATCAGGTCAGGAATCAGGTCCTGTCCCAGTGGACAGAAGAGGAGGCTGATCCCCTCCTACAGGAAACAGGATATTGGTATTGGTGGGAGGAATGTTATTAACCTCTGTGTGTGTGTGTGTGTGTGTGTGTGTGTGTGAATAAATGAGTGGCCTGTGAAGCATGCAATCAGGCTCGAGTTTGTAGCTCCACGGCATTCTGCTACGGAGTTCGAGTGAGTCCCAACCTGCGGTTCCGTGGTGACCTCATACGGCTCAGGGCGGTATCGGTCCCTCATGGTCCCGATCGGAGTCAGCGGCTTATACTGACCCGCCAAAGCTAAGAGGCACCTTCGTCCCCGCGAGGGGAGCGGCCAGGCGGAGGCAACGGAAACCCTCCCTTGTCTTGTCTGCGACACCGGCACAGGGTGGCTACACTGGGAGGGAAAAGGACATAGCCAATGAGTCAACGCCCCTGTGCCCTTGGAGGCTAGGATGCTATTTCTTTGAGAAAGTCTCCTACCTGTCTCTGTCACAGAACACCCGAGACTTATTGTTCCCCTACTGAACTGACCCAAGTAGTGCCCATTTTGCCTAGCCCCAGACACCCAGGACGTAAGTTTAGAAGACGAATTCCTTCAGGACCGGGCTTGCCCAGCCCTGGAGGTCCCTTTTCTAGTCCATTTGTTTTACCATCTGCCGTCAGTCCCACGCCCCTGATACGTTAGTTCAGAATATAGAGAGGATTTAATGAAGAAAGTCCCTGAAACTGCTTGAGGCCTTGAGATCCAGAGACATCAGCTGTGACTGGAACCCAGAGTCCCTGACCAAGTTAGCCTTAAAACAACTCATAGACCCAACAAGAGAGCAGTCTCTCTGGGAACTCCGGTGTTTTGAAGAGTGAAGAAGATATAAAGGCTACCTTCCCAAACATCTAAAGCAACAGAACTATTATCCTTAAATATCTAAAAGAATGGGAGGCTCTAAGTCAAAACCCACCATTCTAGACTGCATGATTAAGAATTTCAAAAAGGGGTTCTCAGGAGACTATGGAATTCGAATGACCCCTGGCAGGCCGCGCACTTTGTGTGAGTTTGAATGGACTGCCTTTGGAGTCGGGTGGCCCTCAGGAGGAACCCTGGACCTAGCAACAGTGCGAGCAGTCTATCAAATAATCACTGGAACCCCAGGCCACCCAGATCAATTCCCTTACATTGACTCCTGGCTGAATATCGCCCAGACTCTACCCCCATGGATTCGGTTTTGCTCAAATGGACCTGGACAATGCAAGATATTAGCAGCTCAGCCAGTCCAAGCCAAAAAGACAGACAGAAAAAAGCCGATTTTCCAGGGAGACGCAGAAGACGAGATATGCCTGCCCCCTCCATATGCCCCCAAGGCACAAACACCTCCAGTCCCATTGGAGACACCACCACCCTCTGTGTCACCACCTCCCCAACCTGAGGACCCAGAGGCAGAACTCAGCCCCCAGCCTGAGCCAGTAGGAAGGAGACTCCGCTCAGCACAAGCCATGAAGCCAGCACCACCGGCCCTCCAAATGCCGCTGCGGGAGACACAAGGGCCACAGCAAGTTGGGGAAGACGGTGCTGTTCAGCCTGAGCACCCCGTAATCTACTATCAACCCTTTAGCACCACAGACCTTCTCAATTGGCGCCATCACACTCCTTCCTACTCTGAAAAGCCGCAGGCTATGATTGACCTCATAGAGTCTATCTTCCATTCTCACCGGCCCACCTGGGAAGATGTCCGCCAGCTGCTTCTGACTCTTTTCAATACAGAAGAGAGGAGACGCATTCTCACTGAAGCACGAAAATGGCTGTAGGGCCGAGCCCCTGGGGACACAATGGATGTTGAGGCGTGGGCCATGACGCGTGCCCCTGACACCAGATCAGATTGGGAATTTAACACCCAAGAAAGAAGAGAAGCACTACGTGAGTACCGGGAGGCCATCCTACAAGGGCTAAAAGCAGGAGCCAAGAAGCCAACTAACATGTCTAAAACGACCACGGTGACCCAGAGGCCAGACGAAACCCCCACTGACTTCTATGAGAGACTATGTGAAGCATTCCGAGTCTACACTCCTTTTGATCCTGAGGCCCAAGAAAACCAACGGATGGTCAATGCTGCCTTCGTAGCCCAATCATACCCAGATATACGCTGGAAACTCCAAAAACTGGATGGATTCGCAGGGATGAACGCTACACAGGTGCTGGAAGTAGCAAACAAAGTTTTTGTGAACCGAGAACGGGAAGCCCAACGAGAAGCAGACCAGCGAATGAAGCAGAAAGCCGCACTCCTTGCAGCAGCCCTGGGGAAAACGAGCTTCAGCCAGAATCCTGCACCTCCCCAGAAGAGGGGACCCCAACCATGGATGCCCCTGGGCCGAGACCAGTGTGCATACTGCCGGGAGACAGGACGCTGGAAGAACGAATGCCCAAACAGAAAGGATGGAAAGAGAGCACTCCCTAAAAGGCCTACTTATCAGCTGGAGCCACCAGCCAGCAATCACATCGGACTGGCTGGGGTTAACTCAGAATAGGAGAGACCGGGCTCCCTGCCCCTGGGCCCCCGGGAGCCCAAGGTCAAGATGTTTATAGGGGGCCAACCAATGGCTTTTATGGTAGACACAGGAGCAGAGTATTCTGTGGTGACCCAACCTGTAGCCCCCTTTCCAAGAAAAAGGTGACTATTATTGGGGCTACTGGGGACTCAACTGCCCGGCATTTCTGCCAACCACGATCCTGTCAAGTAGGGGGCCATCTAGTGACACATGAATTTTTATATTTGCCTGAATGCCCAATACCATTGCTTGGAAGAGACCTTCTGTCTAAATTGGGGGCACAAATTACCTTTGTCCCCGGGAAACAGGCACATCTGACCCTACAGGGAGAGTCTATGATTCTAGCCATCTCAGTTCCCCGAGAAGAAGAGTGACGTCTGTATGAGAGCAGAGAACTCCAGGAAAATCCTTGTAAACTGCTGGAAGAGTTTCCATTAGTCTGGGCTGAAAATGGACCACCAGGCTTGGCACATAATCAGGCACCACTGGTGATTGACCTCAAACCTGGAGCCAGCCCAGTCAGACAGAAGCAATATCCCATGCCTCGAGAGGCCCACCTAGGAATCCAGAAGCATATACAGCGCCTCAGACAAGAGGGAATCCTAACTGAGTGCAGATCTCCCTGGAACACACCATGCTCCCAGTGAAGAAAGCAGAAGGAACAGATTATAGGCCAGTGCAGGACTTACGAAAAGTAAATAAAGTAGTCACTACAATACGTTCAGCAGTGCTAAATCCATACACTCTTCTGGGCCTCATTCCGGCAGATGCCAAATGGTTTACATGCCTAGACCTTAAAGATGCTTTCTTCTGTCTTCAACTCTCACCTGTGAGCCAGCCCATATTCGCATTTGAATGGGAGGATCCCCATACAGGAGGAAAAACCCAACTGACATGGACACGTCTCCCCCAAGGCTTTAAAAACTCGCCCACCTTGTTCAGAGAGGCACTAGCCGCAGACCTTGTAAAATTCCCTGGGGAAACATTGAACTGTACTCTGCTCCAGTATGTGGATGACTTGCTGTTAGCCAGCCACAGTGAAGAGGACTGTTGGAAAGGAACTCGAGCCCTCCTAGGGTTACTCCAAACAACTGGGTACAAGGTCTCATGGAAAAAGGCCCAGATCTGCAAAAAGACAGTCAAATACTTGGGATTTATTATCTCAGAGGGACACCGAGCACTAGGACCAGAACGAAAACAAGTTATTTGTGCCATACCCAGACCAGAAACAAAAGGGAAACTGAGAGAGTTCCTGGGCGCAGCTGGGTTTTGCCGGATCTGGATCCCCGGATTTTCAAGAATAGCCAAGCCCCTCTACGAAGCAACTGCTGGATCAGGAAAAGAAACCCTCAAATGGGAAACTAAACAAGAAAATGCCTTTAGGCAATTAAAGGAACTACTAACCCAAGCCCCAGCACTAGGCTTACCAGATGTAACACGAGAGTTTAATTTGTTTGTACATGAAAGAGACCAAACTGCCCTTGGAGTCCTAACTCAAAATGTGGGGCCATGGCAGCGCTCTGTGGCTTATTTATCTAAAAGACTGGACCCTGTAGCATCAGGATGGCCACCCTGTTTACGGGCCCTCGCTGCCACAGCCCTCCTGGTCAATGAGGCAGACAAACTCACACTGGGACAGACTTTAAATGTAAAAGTGCCCCATTCTGTGGTGGCCCTGATCAATGGCCCAGGTTACAAATGGATAACTAACACAAGGATGACCCACTACCAGGGGCTTCTATGTGAAAATCCAAGAGTCCGTCTAGAGACTGTGCGAACCTTAAACCCAGCCATATATTTGCCTGAAGGGGAAGGGCAGCCTGACCACAAC
Source organism: Vicugna pacos (assembly GCF_048564905.1). NCBI lineage: Eukaryota > Metazoa > Chordata > Mammalia > Artiodactyla > Camelidae > Vicugna > Vicugna pacos. Next base: position 1,429,668 of record NW_027328746.1, on the reverse strand, counting down.
TGCGAAGAAATCGTTGAAGAGGTGTATGCAAGCAGGCCTGATCTAACCGACAAGCCCCTGCAAAACCCAGACCTGGAACTTTTCACAGACGGCAGCAGTTACATGCAAGATGGACAACGGCGAGCAGGTTACGCTGTAACAACAACCCGAGAGGTAATAAAGGCAGAGTCCCTTCCCCCAAGATGGTCTGCTCAGCGAGCAGAGATCTGGGCACTGGTTCAGGCACTAAGAGAAGGAAAAGGAAAACGAGTCAATATATACACTGATTCCAAATATGCATTTGCAACCTTGCGTGTACATGGAGCCATCTATAAGGAGAGAGGACTTTTGACTGCTGGGGGAAAAGAAATCAAAAACAAAGAAGAAATTTTACAGTTACTGGAGGCAATATGGGATCCAAAGGAAGTGGCCGTTATTCACTGTAAGGGACATCAAAGAGGAAATGACCCTGTGAGCCAGGGGAACAGGCTAACTGATCAAAAGGCAAGAGAAGCAGCTGCCTGGGAACACTCAGTAATTAAAGTTATGGCAGCGCCAGAGCTACCCACTGACCCAGAATATAGTCATAATGAAAACAAGTGGGCACAGGCTGAACGAGGAGAGAAAAAAAAGGACGGATGGTGGATCATGACGGATGGAAGGGTTTTCATCCCAGAACGACTAGCTTATCGTTTAGTCCAACAACAGCACGAAGCCACACATATAGGAAAAACGGCTTTAGAGGCCCTCTTAAAGCGATATTTCCTAATTTCTCGTCTCCCTACTCTATGTGCATCAGTTTCCCAACGCTGCTTGCTCTGTGCACAAAACAATCCAAAACAAGGGCTCACTGGGCCAATGGGAATACAACGATGTGGATTGGCTCCCTTTGAAGATTTAGAAGTGGACTTTACTGAACTTGGGCCCAGTAAGGGATATAAGTACCTGCTGGTTTTCGTCTGCACCTTCACAGGGTGGGTAGAGGCCTACCCCACCAGGACAGAGAAAGCAAGGGAAGTGACAAAGGCTCTTCTCAGGATGTTATCCCTCGATTTGGAATGCCTACCTCCATCGGGTCTGACAATGGACCCGCCTTTGTGTCAGAAATTGTACAGCAAGTGGCAAAGTCACTGAGCATCCGCTGGAACCTACACACAGCATACCGGCCTCAAAGCTCAGGGAAGGTAGAACGAATGAACAGAACTCTAAAACAAATTATAGCTAAAATCAGCCAAGAAACCCAGCTCCCCTGGGTGGACATTCTACCCCTGGCTCTGTTGCGAATTAGATGCACCCCAAGACTTAATATTGGGTACTCTCCCTTTGAAATCCTCTATGGGCGACCACCACCTTTAGTCAGGATGAGAATCCCCACCCCAGAAATAGGAAATCTAGGGCTCCACCAACAACTGTTGGGACTAGGAAAAGTACTATGAGAAGTTTGGGGTTGAGTGATAGAGAAAACACCCATTTCATTAGGGGTTCAAGTGCATCCCCATAAACCAGGTGACCAGGTATGGGTGAAGGATTGGAAAAAGGAACCTCTCAATCCAACATGGAAGGGACCATATTTAGTGGTATTAACTACTCCTACAGCAGTTAAAGTTGCAGGAATCGTCCCTTAGATCCACCACTCCAGAGTCAAGAGAGCGACTGCACCTCAGACAGAGGGTCCCTGGAAAATTGAGAGTGTCCCGGGAGACCCGCTCAAGATCAAGATCAAGAGGGACCAGAAAAGGATCGACGAGCCCTGCTCTAGCCATACCCGGAAGCTGGCTAGTCAACGCACGGCCGAAGCTTGAGGAAAGCCCAACACAGCTGTTAAATATATTTCTTTTGTGCTCCCTTGCCTCTTTCCTTGTTTTCTATACCAGTCTGCGTACTAGCAGTGGGGCTAGCCAGCGCTGCCCCACCTGATTGGAACATAGGCCATAAAATCCTGATAGCTATTTTATATCTTCTTATAATTAGTGCCATCACCGCAGCATCATGTCTAAAATAATCATAAGGCTGATGTTACTAATGGTAATTTCCTCACTCTCCTTGGCTGTACAATGCACCTGAATGGAACCGGGTGACAGGTGGTCCATATACCGGCCTGTATTTTCAGCTTATACTTATCAGCCGAGTCAATGCTATGACTCTGCTGCAGAGTGCACATATCAGGGAAAATCCTACTGGATTGGCACAATTAAGGCTTATTATGTATCTAGCATCAAATGCTATGGCACACCCGGCAAGCTGGTGTGCTGGACCAAGCAAACACATTATGGGATGAGTGATGGAGGGGGCGTACAGGACCAGGTACGCCGGCAAGCAGTCCAACAAGCAGTCCAGAGGCAACACCGGAAGTTATTACCTACCCGGAAGCCAATAAAACTTCCATCTTTAGCTGAGCCTCGGGATCTGGATCCACAAATAAATGGGCTGTTAGCCGCAGTCCATGGGATTCTCAATCATTCCAATCCAGACCTGGCTAAAGATTGCTGGCTATGCTTGCATCCTGGCCCTATCCAGCACCTGGCTTTACCTCTGACAAACCTCACTAAGACTTTCACCACAACTCATAGTGATGCCGTTTCTACCACTAGGAGTTCCAGGCTGAACTGGGTACAGCTCGCCTACAAGGCACCAGAATGTTATTTCAACAATGGAACTAATCCTTTAGAGGGCAATCTAACTATAAATCAATGTATTAAAACCTCTCACTGTATGGGTCTAGGGTGCCAACCCACACAATGATGGTGTTCTAATAACGGGACTTATTTTGTATGTGGTGAATTTGCCTACCGGTGCCTCCCTGCCAGATGGGCAGGGTTATGTGCTTTGGCTTATCTCACTCCCCGAATGGACATTATGCCTAATAATCAAAGTCTGCCCATCCCTGTCATAACTCACCAGCATCCACGGAGAATAAAACGAGCTATACAATTGATCCCCTCGCTAGTGGGGCTCGGAGTGGCAGCAGGGGTAGGCACAGAAATCGGGGGCATCGCCTCTTCCTCTTATTACTATTATCAGCTTACAGGTAAATTCAGCCACGATCTCCAACAAACAGCAGAAACCCTGGGAACTCTGCAGAATCAGATTGACTCTCTCGCCGAGGTGGTCTTACAAAACAGGAGGGGTCTGGACTTACTCACAGCCAAAGAGGGGGGACTATGCCTCTTCCTAAATGAAGAGTGTTGTTTTTATGCCAATCAATCAGGAATTGTCAGAGGAATGGTTCAAGAGTTACAAGACCGAGTAGAAAAAAGAAAACATATTTTAGATAAGAGCCCATGGACAGGCCCCTGGGGCTGGTCCTCCTGGCTGGCACCGTTCATAGGTCCCTTACTCCTGATTTTTGCAGTTCTGCTGTTTGGGCCCTGTGTCCTAAACTTCCTGACCCGCTTTGTCAGTGAGCAGATAGAGGCTATAAAACTTCAGATGTTAGCCTCCAATTATGAGCCCCTGCAACAGGTAAATGATGATGCTTACTCCAACAAGGGTTGTGAAAGCATCAAGAGGGGGGAATGTGAAGGAAAAGCCCAGCTGGGCTAACAAGCTAAGTCACAAATCTAAGTGCAACAAGTGTCGGATTACTGATCTTAGTTCTGCTGGACTAACTCATAAATCTGAAGTTTAGTGTCAGTCTATTGGGCTAACGAGCTCAGTCACAAATCTAAGTGTGATTAGTGTCGGTTTACTGATATAAGTTCTGCCGGGCTAACTTGTAAATCTAAAGTTTAGTGTCAGTTTACTGGGCTAACAAGCTAACTCGTAAATCCAAGCTCAACAAGTGTCAGTAACGTGATCTGTTCCAAATTGATAAGCTCCAGTGTACTGATTCCTTGCTTTTTGTTGTTTGAACCTTATTGGCTAATAGCCCCATACTTGTAATTAACCCTATAAAACCTCATGTGCACGTCTTGGGGGTGCTCAGTGCTTCGGAGCAGAAGCCCCTCTGAGCCCGCCGGCGTAATAAATCTGAGTACTCCAACCCTCCGAGTGGTGCTTGTTTCTTGGCTGACCTGTCATTTCCATAACAGTTATAGTTGTTAAGTTGTGTTTAAAAAATTGTTTAATTTCCCTTTTAGCAGGAGGCTGAAAGTAAATAAATGTGTAAACAAACTTATCACACTTAAATGCTTTTATACATTCTAAGCTGTTTAGTAGTTACTTAAAACCCGAATTGAATACTAAAATGATAACATTTTTACATTATTTTATAATTTTTTATAAAGGTATAGCTGATTTACAATATGATGTAAGTTTCAGGTTTACAATACATGCTCCATTTATAGTTATTCTAAAACATTGGCTGCATTCCCTGTGTTGTAAGATACATCCCTCCAGCGTATTTACGTTACATGTATCAGTTTGTATAAGAAAGTTGGGTAACACAGAGTCTGGAGCATGGCTGTGTCTGAGCCAGGTTTACGGTCACCCTGCCTGTCACAGCCCAGGCCCTCACTCCTTTCTGCAGGGGAGCTAGTGGAGGCAGCTCTCATCAGCGCTGGCACCACCCTCTGAGTGGCAGTGACAACAGTGACTGTCTGTGGACATTCAAAGTGTTTTTCCAGGAAATTTACATGCATTTCTGCATTTAATAATTAAGCCCTCCTCTGAGGAATCGTTTTATGTTTATAATGAATAATACATTTTATTTTGATATTGATAGAATCCAAACCTCTAGAATATTTACAGGAATAGTTCAATAAACCCTTAGATACAGTTCACCTAAAAGGGTACTATTAGCCCTTTGTGTCTAGCTTATTTTAGTGTAAAGTTTCAAGGTTCATCCATGTTGTAGCCTGAATCAGTACTTTATTCTTTTGGTTTGATAATATCGTTTTTCTTTTATTCGTTTTTGGTCTATTTAAAAATATTTTCATTGAAGTCTACTGAGTTTATAATGCTGCATCAGTTTCTTGTGTACAGCACAGCACTTCAGTTATATAGGAACATACCTGTATTCATTTTCATATTCTTTTTCAACATAAGTTACTATAAGGTATTAAATATATTTCCCTGTTCTATACAGTATAAATTTGCTGTTTATTCTATACATAGTCAGTATCTGCAAATCTTGAACTCCCAATTTATTCCTTCCCACACCCTCTCCCCTTGGGTAACCATAGTTTGGTTTCTATGTCTCTGTGTCTGTTTCTGTTCTGTAGATAAGTTTATTTTATTTATTTTTTTAGATTCCACATGTGAGCAATCTCATATGGTATTTTTCTTTCTCTTTCTGTCTTACTTCACTTAGAATGACATTCTCCAGGTCCATTCATGTTGCTACAAATGGCATTAATTTATTGTTTTTTTTATAGCTGAATAGTAGTCTTTTGTACAAATATACTACAACCTCTTTATCCAGTTATCTGTCAGTGGACATTTAGGTTGTTTCCATGTCTTGCTATTGTAAATAGTGCTGCTGTGAACATTTGGGTGTAGGTGTCTTTTTGAATTAGGGTTCCTTCTGGATATATGCCCAGGAGTGGGATTGCTGGGTCATAAGGGAGGTTAATTTTTTGTCTTTTGAAGAACCTCTGTACTGTTTTCCACAATGGCTCCACCAAACTGCATTCCCAGCACAGTGTAGGAGCGTTCCCATTTCTCCACAGCCTCTGCAGCATTTATTGTTTGTGAACTACTGAATGATGTCTATTCTGACTGGTGAGAGGTGATACTTGATTGCAGTTTTGATTTGCATTTCTCTGATAATGATATTGAGCATTTTTTTCATGTGCCTATTGGCCATTTGTATGTCTTCATTGGAGAAAGGTTTCTTTAAGTCTTCTGCCCATTTTTGGATTGAATTGTTTGTTTTTCTTTCTTATTAAGTGTAAAATCTGTTTACATATTCTGGGAATTAAGCCCTTGACAGTTTCATTTATTGCAAATATTTTCTCCCATTCCATAGGTTGTCTTTTTGTTTTGTTTAGAGTTTCCTTTGCTGTGCAAAAGCTTGTAAGTTTAATTAGATCCCACTTGTATATATTTGCTTGTATTTCTATTGCTTGAGTAGACTGCTCTAGGAGAACATTGCTGAGATGTATGTCAGATGATTTGCCTATGTTTTCTTCTAAGAGGTTTATAGTTTCTTGTCTACATGTTTAAGTCTTTAAGCCATTTTGAATTTATTTTTGTGTATGCTGTGAGGGAGTAGTCTAACTTCATTGATTTACATGCAGCTGTCCAGTTTTCCCTACACCATTTGCTGAAGAGGCTGTCTTTACTCCATTGTATGTTCTCACCTCCTTTGTCAAAGATTCAATGACCAAAGTTTGTGGGACTATTCTTGGTAATTTTGTTTATCCATTCATTGATGGATGGATATTGTTTATAACTTTTGGCTACTCTGAATGATACTGCTATGAATATTGATGTGCAAGTTTTTGTGAGAATATGTTTTCATTCTTTCGGGTGTACAGTTGGCCCGCCGTATGTGTAGTTTCCACTTCATTGATCCAGATGGCTGATTGTAAAGGGACTCGAACATCCTTGGATAATGGTATCCAGGGTTGGGGGTTCCTGAAACCAACCCCCCGAGGATACTGAGTGAAGACTCTATATGTAGGAGTGGAATTGCTGAGCCATATAACTCTAACCTTTTGAGGAAACACCAGACTTTTCCAAAGAAGCTGCACCATCATCCCTTTCCACTGGCCGCATATGAGGTTTCTCTGCCTCCTGACCGACACTTATTATTGTCCATGTTTTGATTATAACCATCCTAGTGGGTGTAAAATGAGATCTTATTCTGATTTTGATTTGGCTAGTGATGCTGAGCATCTTTTCCTATGCTTATTGGCCATTTGTGTATCTATTTAAATCCTTGGCAAATTTATAAATTGGGTCATTTTCTTTATATTGTTCATTTGTAAGCATTTGTTATATATCCTGGATACTAGTCTCTTATTAGATATATACTTTGCAAATTTTTTCTCCTGTTCTGCAGATTGTCCTTTCACTTTAGTTTTTTTAAACATTAAAACAATTTCTTCATAGGGGAGGTAATTAGATGTATTGAATTTTATTTTATTTTTCGTGCTAAGCATGCACTCTATCACATGAGAAACCCCCTTCCCCTGTCATTTCACTTTCTTGATGATGTCCTTTGTAAGAAAAAGGTTTTAAATTTGATGAAGTCCAGTTTATCTGGTTTTATCTTCTATCACTTGTGCTCTTGGTATTATATCTAGGACACCAAAGCCTATCAAAGGAACACAAAGATTTGTGATTCTTCTTTTAGAAAGTTTATAGATTTAGTTTTCACGTTTCTGTCTGTTATCCATTTTGAATTAATTTTTATTTGTTACATAAAATATGGGGGTCCAGATTCCAGATTCATTCTTTGCCTGCAGATACCCAGCTGTCCCTGCAACATTTGTTGAATAGACTATTCTTTGGATAGAGTGTTGTTCTCACCCTTGTGGAAAACTGACTGTTAATGTAAGTATTTTCCCCCTGGGTTTTTATTCTGTTTCATAGATTTATTTATCCAAACTTATGCCCATACTATACTGACTTGAGTACTGTAGTTTTTGTTCACTTTAAAGTGAGTCCTCCAAATTTGCAATTCTTTTTGAAGATTGTTTTGGCTGACCTGGGTCCCTTGCATTTCCATATGAATTTTGGGATCAGTTTTTCAATTTTTCCAAAGAAGTCCGCTGGAATTTTGATAGGGATTCCACTGAATTTGTAGATCTCTTTGGGGAGTCCTAACAATTTTAACAATATTGTGTACCATTCCTTGAACATGGGATGTCTTCCATATATGTAGATCTTTTAAATTTTATTTTGGTGATACTTCAAAATGTTCAATGTATAAATCTTGTAAATTTTTGTTAAATGTATCTCCCATTTTATTTTTAATGCTGTTGTAAATGGAAAGGCTGAGCTTCTTAAGGATGGTACTCTATATCAATTTATTTCTTGGATTCCTACACAGCAAATACACTAGGTTTATATTTGCCACATAAATCTATCCACATCTCTTCCCACCCCCGTGTTATAAGAAACCAAGACATAAGTTTAGCTACCTGAACACCTATGTGGAAGTGAGAAATGAGACCCTTGGGTGGGGCACAGTGCAGATGATACTGAGAGCTTATTCAGGATGGCACTATCTTAATTTCTTTTAAACAACCCTTTCAGTGTATTTAGTCAGATACATTAAGAACATGCCCTTTTGATGTGCAGAGGAGCTAAGACTATCATTTTCAAACAATTTCTAGTGAGAGTGTTGTACTTGAAAACTAATTTGCATCAATCTTTGAAGAATTATGTTTCAGGAGCTTTGACTAAAGAACACCTGTCTTTATTCAATAACGACAACTAAATGCTCAAACAACATGTAACAGTTTGAGCAAACTGCCCCCGCCCCGTAGTGCTGGTTGGCTGCAGCTGTAACTGGATCCAGCGCTTACCTCTCCCAGGACGCTTGTGCTGATCTGCTCAAAGGGGTTCGTCCAACAGTTTGTCAGTAGTCTGTTGCACAAAGCCATAAAACATTGATTTAAGGTTGCTGGAATGGAATCTATTCATATTAATATTAAGTAAGCACATATTGAGTGCTTATTGTATGTTGGGAATTGTCCCTCAACCTCACATGAATATTATTTCTCTTAAAATCTCACATATTTCCTTGTTATTCTCATTTTATAGATAAGGAGATGGAGATTTAGGTCTTCTCTCTTCTGGGGGGAGCTCACTATCAATGACTGGAAGTTGTAAGGAAAAAGAAATTGATTCATCCTGAGAAAATATTTTTCTGAGAGTCAGCAATGAAGAGTTTGACCGCTGAAGAAGGTGATCATTGTTCGAGTGAGACGAGCCCCTGGTTGTACGGAGTCAGCATCCTTGTCCTGGACACGGCCAGTGTAGAGCTGAGTGGTGGGTGAGGCGGTGCGGCCGCTCAGGGAACGAGGAAGCCGGGCCATTGGGCTGTGCTCAGGCCCGGTGGGGCTTTCCCTTAAGGGCAGTGGACCGTCATTGACAGATTTTAAGTAGGGGAATGTGGCGTTCTCATAGATCAATTTTGTCTTGTAGAATGCTTGCGAACATTTAGTAGGCTCGTCAGGAGGTGATGTGATGAGTCAGAGTAGGGTGGCTGCGAGGTTTAGCAGTGTTCAATTTTCAAGTGGTTTTCAGTCCCATGTTTGTGGCTCAGTAGCCTTGTCACTTTGGATGACGCACTGAAGGAAGTGAAACAATTTATCTAATCAATTGAAGCAGTGATATACCCACTTCCCAGGACTGCTGCAGAGATCCAGTGAGATAACGTGTGCACAGTGTGCAGCATGGACCCCAGCACAGAGACAGTGCTGAGTGAGTGCCAGTAAATACCTGGTAGGACAGGTGTGGGTGGCAGGTTTCGGTGACTGAGGAAATCTGAGCCCTGAAGGAGGGGTGCAGGCACATCTGTGAGTGATGGTACTGAGGCAGGAGAGGCAGGGATACCTTGACCCCCGACCAGGGGCCCTGGACAGGATGGCTATGGGAGGAGATCCGTGAAGTCAGCTCTGTGCAGGTGGAGTTGCAGGTGCCCTTGAGACATGTAAGTGCAGTGTCACGGGCTCACAGAGGAGGTCTGGGCCCGGGCTGTGAATTTTCCTATAATCTCGATACTTCAGGATGCCGATGTATTGATCCCTGAACGTGAAGACGTACTTTACAGGACAAGTGAATAGTAGTATCATCTCTGTCATCAGAGCTCACGTCTCTTTATTCATCACTCACTTTGCTAATTGGGTACTTACAGAGCTCACTTCACCGTCCTCCCCTGGGCTCAGGCTCCACAGTAAAGAGCTGGTGAGCCTCCCTCTTTTCCAGAAGAAGACACATTTAGCTGGTATCCTTCCAGACCTCGCCAGACTTAGAATTTTAGTTTGTTGTTTTAATTCTATTTTCTGTTGGCCATCTCCTGACAGGAGAGAAATTTTACCTCATGGTCATGTTTCAATTAGCTGTTACTGAGAATTGCTGATCTGACCCATAGTGTATGTATTCTATTAACTTTGTAGAGTTCTTATCATTTTTCTGTCTTTGCCCTTTAATTCTGTTTGCCCCTTCAAGATTCTATCCTATTTGGAGCCTTTATTTTTTTTAATTAAAAAAGTCTGTTAGCAGTTAAGAAAACAAAAGAAAAGAAAAAATATACAGGATGCCTAAATTTAGAAAATACCTAGTGTGTTTTCTGTCTCGGCAATGGAGGGTTCTAGAAACTCGTGAAAACCTTCACTACACAAGTTCCTAAAAATGCTGATTAAGAAGTAAAACCTTCCTTCCTCATCTTTCAAGCTGCAAAGTTAATTGTCAAGAAAGTGAGGGGAATTCCTCAGAACAAGACAAACCAGAAAGCAGGGATTCTGGGAGGTAAGGGAGGCTTAGAAGCCCTGGGGGGCCGGTTGGCTCCTGAGCTGAGTTTCAGTTGCCCTGACAGGAGGGCAGGAGGTGAGCCCCAGGCCTCTCACACTGGGAGTTGGATGGCTGATCCTATGTAAGGCCAAGCACATCCTGAGAAGCCTGCTTTACTAAAAGGTGAACTAGGAAAAAGAAAATTTCCTCAAGGCAAGAAAGTAAGGAAAGTGAATTTTGTTGGAAGAGGGGAAAAATAACTAATCCAAAGTAAGGATATAGTTTAAAGCTGTTCTGGCATGAGAGTGACCATAAACTCTTTGCAGAAAAGCACAGCTACCCCTGGAATGAGAAGTTGAGTTTTGAATGAATCAGTGGACAGCCATTCCGAAAAAGGCCTCCAGAGTCTTGTGGATCAAGATACTGGACCGCAAACACTTCTCTTCCAAGGTCTCATTCAAATAACCAGAAAGATTTTAAAGGAAAGAAGCCATAATCATAGTTCTATTTATTGACATTACTATATGCAACGAATTCAGAGGCAATTATGGAGTTATCTCCTCTTTTATGGATCTTACTTTCTCTTTGGGGAGGCAAACTGACATAGTTGGGGAGCTTGGTGGAGGGAGGTGTTAGTCTGTTGCAATTAGCTAGGAGAGGAGATTAAGAAAGCAGTGAATGGTGGGTAAACTTTTTAGCTGAGGACAGTCTTGTTGAGTTGGCTTTTAATTGCAGGCTCGATGAATTGTCACAAGAGGGAATAGATCTTATGGAGGATGGACTTAGCCCAGGGCTCTTTAGAATGGACAAGTGAAACTGGAGAAAGACAATAAAATCTGTGCAGACATTAAAGTTCACTTGAACGTGCTCCGTCCCTGAGCCAAAGATAGGACAAATATGCAGCACTTCTTGAGGACAGAGGAGTGGTTTTTTAAGGTTCTCCAAGAATGAATCCCAGGGAACTGAGATGGCCAGTTGTCAAACTGTGACTTTGCTCTCTGGACGGTGTACCCACCAATGGTATTGGCCTTTTATATGTTTCCATTTCTCTTAAATACATGTCACGTGATGAGGACGTGGGCACAAATGTTTGACACTTTTTCGAGGTGACTTTTGGTACCTGCCTAGAAGCACGGGCACAGTTACGGCAGCGTCATACATCTTGCTGCCCATCCCGTTCCCTGGATCCGTGATCACGGCAGAGTGGTTCCTTGTTGACCTGTCCGTCTCCTCTGTGACATCATAACCCATGAAGAGACCGGAGCGTATTAACTTGGCTTTGTTAAAGTCAAAGGAACAGATCTAACATGGAGTCAGATTTGTTCTTTCCTATTTCAGTAGTGCCATGGAGAAGGCACTTTGGGCAGCTTTTTGTAGGGTCCTGGGGGCATTCTCTCTCAGTCTCTGGGCACCTGTATTGCAAACTCTTCATAGCTGTCTGGCCTGCTGGAAAATCTCTCTGTTTTGCCCTGAAGGTGTGTTCTATTTATAACTCATCTCTACTCTTTGGAAAACAACTCAATAAAAATTCAGTTGGTGTTCCATCAGCCATGGGCAGGGGTGAGGGATAGCATGTTATAATTTTATAAAATAATAATAATAATGATAATAATAATAATTAGTAATTAATAATAATAATAAAAGAAGTCTTAAAACAGCACTGGGCACATAGGAGAGAGTCAATAAAAGCTTCCGGGCTTATATCAAAGGTGATGGCTCAGTGATTTCATGGCTGCTGTATTTGCTGTGCTAGTTACTCCTTTGATCCATTACACTTTTTTTTAACTGAAAAAGAAATACATGCATATGGTTAAAAAAAATTCAAACAGAGCACAAAAATACACAAGTGAAAGAAGTTTTCCCTCATCCTCTGTTCTTTCAGCCCTCCCTGGAGATGCCACTGTTTATTATCCTTTGTGTGCTTTTCCTGATATGCTATGCACAGTCCCACCTATGTATGTAAATTCCTTTAAAGTTTTAGTTATTTTTAACATAAAGGGATTTAAAACCTCAAGTGGCTTCCGCCCCGGTAATAGAAAAGAACAAATCTGTCTCCATATTAGATCTGTTCCTTTGACTTTAACCCTGTGCTCTGTCTCCTAGGCTTCATCTTGCTTGTGAAACAATGTTGCCTAGAGCCTGAAATATACAGCAGAGCCTATTCTGAAGGCTCTGCCATTTAAGGGTATTTAACACTTTTTCATTCATAAAAAGATATCAAGTTGCAGAATAGAAAATAACGTTTGTTTTGTTGGAGGTTTTCAGGGATCGGTCCCAGGCAGATAGCTGCAAGAACAAAGGATTCTAACAACAAGGAATTCCTACACCAAGAATTTTGCAACAACCAAGCACATAGGAAAGGAGCCTGAATTCTGACTTGGGGAGATGGTTTTCCAGGACATTAGTTTGCCATCTAGGTCTACAGAAACTTGCTCTTCCATGCCCCAACACCTGGTCTCCCAACTTATTGGCCTGTCCTGCACTGAGGAGAATGAATTTGGGCTCGGTAACACTCCTATGTACCTAGCAAGCTGGGCTCTGGAACTGAGGACAGCTCTCCCACAACCAGGGACGTACTGTGGGCCCATGATGGTTCCACTAGGGTGGGGTGTGGTTTACCCAGGAGGGATGGGGAGGGGACTATGCACCAACACTCAGGCAGTCTGCTCTGTCTGGGGCTCTGATCTTGTACCTCCCTTTCCCCGACAGCCCAACACCTGGGACAGTGGAGCTAAGGCAGAGATCCTGCCTGCCTGTTTCCCAGCGTGTAAAAGGGGAATATGTACTCTTCCCAAGGGAGTTCTGAGCGACGACACCTGCGGGTGCTTGGTTCCCAGAGCAACAGGAAACCCAGCTCCGCGTGGGGGCAACGGGTGTGATCCCCGTAGGGTTTGTGTAGAGGCATCGGCTGGAGGGCTGTACCAAGGAGGTATAACTTGAGCTGCGGGCCTTGAAGGGTTAGAGAAGGTTACAGAGGCAGGACTGTCGCCTCCTTCGGGGTGCCCCAGAGGTAAAGCTTTTTCTCCCCATTGCCGCTACTCCCCTCCCCTCTCCAGAAACCTCCCTTCTCTCTGCTCCTCCTGTCCATCTGTCTACCTCCACTTTTCCCCTCCTCCCCTCCTTCTCCCATCTTCTCCCTCCCTCGCTTCCCCACCTCCTCTCGCAGAACCCAGAGAGGATCCCTGGCCCTCCTGCACATGCGCAGTTGGTGCCAGCTGGACCGCGGGTTGGAAGCTCCACCTCCGAGCCGGGGATCAGCCCCAAAGGCTTCTCAGCTCTGTCACAGGTAGGCCTTTGGTTCTTGCCCGGAGCCGGGGCTTCTGGCTGTGGAAGTGCAAGGTGGGGGCTCCCGGAAAAGGGGTCAGGCTGCTGCGGGAGGAAGTCCGCGTGTCACAGCCCGCGAGGGCGCGAGTCACCGCGTGTTCAGCTGAGGGGCTCGGGCCAGGCCCCTTTTCCCGCGCCACCTGCCCCGGCGCCCCGGCCACAGCTGCCCAGGGCCAGGTGTGCACCTGCCGCCTCTCGCCCCAGCCGGGCTCCCCTCAGTCAGGGGCTGTCGTCCCCTTCCCCTCTCCCGCCCAAGAGTCCTCTTCTCCCGGGCTTCCTGTCCTTGGCCGCCGACCCGTCCCTGCCCCTGGGCGGGCTGTGTCCCGGGCGGGCGGGGGTCTGCGGACCCGGACGGGGGCGGGCGGCTGGGGCTGGGGCTGGCCTCCGAGCGGGGCTGCAGCCCGCGTCCCCCACCCCCCGCTTTCCCTGCCCCGTGACCCCGGGGCTGCCCTCCTCTCCCTTTCCCGCTCCCTAAGGACCAGCTCAGCGGTGTGGGCGCTGCTCCGCAGGCTGACTGTCACCAGCTGTAAAGCCCAGCTTCTCCTGGTGGAGTCGGGGAAAGGGAGCGCCACTGCTGAGCGAGCTTCTGTCCCTCCCTCAGTGTTTCTGCCCCAGGTAAGTACCTTGAACACTTTCAGGTGTTATGATGGCTGTGCTTGTTGATGTCACGTGTTTTTATAGTGAGGGATTACAGTGTTGAAAGCAGGGTTTTATTCAGTTAAAAATGAGCTGAAGGCATGAGGCTGTGACATCCTCCATCCTTCCCTCTCCCAGGGTGAAAAGTGTGACCGCCGGTTTTAGAAAGATAGTCACAGTCCCTAATTAGCCCAGCCCAGCTAGTGTGTGTTAACAGGAAGAGCACCACCAGAGGCATTGGAGACCCAGGGACATTGCAGTCCTAAAGAGCACCTAGGCAGTTTGGTTTGTTTTGTTTTTTGTTTTTTCTAAAATTGTGGGGCAGACTAGTTGTATAGAGGGAAAAATAATTGTCAAGAAATATTTTATCATATAACAGCTTTATTGTGATATTGTTCACACACCATGAAGCCCATCCATTTAAGTGGTACAATTCAGCAGCTTTTAGCATATTCACAGTGGTGCAACCATTATTATTCCTGAACGTTTTCATCACTTCAGAAAGAACAGTGGAAATCAATGACCTATCCACCCTTCCCCAGTGGTCATTCTAAAGAAGTTTCTTGGCTGTTCCTGACCATAAATTAACTTGTTACATTCCATGAAAAATCTGGTAGGAATTCTAATCAGAATTGCATTGAATCTGTCTATCAAAACAGGAAGAATTAATATCTTTATGGCTTAAACTTCTACCCATGAATAAATCTGGGACCCTATATTTTCATTTGTCCAGAGCCTGGCCCATGGGAAGTTCTCACTAATTGTTGGGCTTGTGAATGATGAGATTCTATACATCGTTAGTTGCAACTGTAGCCTTTCACAGAAGAGAAAAGTAATCTCCGTGAAGCCAAGTGACTCTCTGATGGTCAGAAAGGGTGACAGTCAGTGCTGGAGTGATCCAGTGGACTTGGTGCTTGCAACCAGAATACTCCACCACCTACAGCTAAGGGGATTACAGTGTTCTTTTATTTTTTCTTAATGGCGTTGCTTTTATTTTTACTTATTTTTTAAATTATTTGTATTGAAGTGTAGTCATTTTACAGTGTTAGTTGCAGGTGTACAGCAGAGATTCAGTTATAAACATATGCACATGTATATACATATGTTATAGATTGCTTTTAGTACAACTCATTACAAGAAATTGAATATAGTTCCCTGTGCTATATAGTAGGTCCTTGTCATTTATTTTATAGTTATTAATATGTATCTGTTAATCCCCCTTTCCTGCGTGGTAACCACAGTTTGCTTTCTATTTCCATGAGTCCATTTCTAGCAGTACCGTTTTTCCTAGTAATATATGCTGTTTGGCTGCTTTCAGTTTCAGTAATTCCATCTTCTCTGTGGGCGCTTTTCTTCTAGTGGGCCTTTATGTGGTTTGCACAAGTGTCAATAGAGATCTGTATTTGGGAGAACTCCAGGCCTCGTGTAGTCCCTGGTATGGAGCGCCCACTGAGCTGATGCTTGAACTGGGAAAAAAACATAGTAAATGTTGGAATTTCCACTATGGTTGAGACTTCCAGGTTTCTATAACCTGTTTAGCCCACCTTAATATTGGCTGCACCCATACTGGGTAATTTGGTGGAACTTCATGGTATGGTGGTGTAGAGACAGGGCCTTGTATACTTCTTCTCTTTCCTTTATCTAACACTCATTCTCCTGGGCCTCCCAGATCCTCCCCAAGAAGTGCCCAGGGATGGCTTGGTGCTGCACTGAGGCAATATTTGTTAATAAGGCACTTTCCTCATCTCTTCTGAGCCTCCATTTCCTTCTCTGCACAATGAGGGCTTAGACTAGGTAAGTGCTTTTCAGTTTCTTTTAAAGCCATGTTTCCTTTGAGAAACAGAAAATGCAAATCTCTCCTCTCATCCCAACACTTTAGATTTTGATACGTCCACCAAGAGTGACATAGCTCTTTGTGGAAAATTGATGTGATTGTGATTCCAGGTGGCACAAAAAAGACTCTTCAGTGATTTATTGCAGGGAGAGGGCAGGAAAGGGGCAGTATGTCACACTTTCTATTGTGAGCACTGGAGCAGGGGCTTGGGTTTAAATATGGTGTCTGACGTGGCCTCTCTCTAATCTTGTACAATGTGATAAACCTCTCTCCCTCAATTTCTTAATGTGTCAAGTTGGGGTTATAATATTTTAGGGCTTTTGTGAAACATTATACACATAAGCCATTTGTGTCTCGGTAGAAACAAGACCTGCTAGGGAGTCAGGGATTTCTTTAAAAAAAAAAAATCTTGTCCATAGCACTCTGTCTGTGTGTATTTTGAAGTTCCTGGAGAATGAAGGTTGAGTCTAAAGTCCATTGTGGGACAGGTGGCCCATGGTTCTGTGTTCCCCAGATTGCCCCCTCCTCCCCACTCCTCTTCCTCTCAGTCCAGGATGAAGTTCCCTAGTAGATTTACACAGAGGTCTTGTGGAAACGGCTTTTCATTTTATTGTTTTACTAAGAAGGGCTGCCACCATGATCTCTGTGGTCATGTTTTGGTGACCTGAAGAGTATGCAATTGGGGATTTCTATTTAATAAAAGGAAAAAAAATTACAAATACAAAATTAGACCTAGGATGGTGACAGTGGCTCTTGGAAGTGGGGACCATTGGCTTTGTTAGCTTCAGGTGTAGTGGCCTCTGGCCACGAGGACCCATCCTCGTGCTCTGAAGTTGGAAGGACCAGTGGGTTCAGTGGGAATGTTAACTGAATGTATCTCATGGGCTGGGCATTGTCCTATTTGTACTGTGTGTTGCCTATTTGAGACAGTGAGCTCATTTAACCTCAATAGCCTCTTTAAAAAATTAAACTTTTTATTTTGAGATATAATGTAGATTCCCATGTAGTCATGAGAGATAATATGGAGAGGGCCTATGGACCCTTTGCTCAATTTTCCTTAATGGTTCCATCTTGCAATGTTGGGGTACAATTCATTACTGACTCACTAACCCTTTGAGGTTTGTGTTATTGCCCTCATTTCTATTCATGAATAAACTGGTGCTTAGAGAAGAACACAGGCTTACCCAGGTCACCCACATGGTTAGTGTAGATTCGGGTGGAACATGGGCTTGGGATTTCCAGGCAGTACCATTATGATTGTCTGTGGCAGGGAGCAGCATTCATTTTGCTTGTTTATTCATTCATTCAACAAACATTTATTGAGTAACCTCTGTGTGTCAGATGCTTTCTTAGGGTTATCTGATTCTTCAGCAGTACTGAGAATCAGGTAATGTTTTCTTTTTTTCAATCTGAGAAAATTATCTCTGAGAGGTTATAAGCCCCCCAAAGGAAATACAGCTCATAAAGGAGGGATAGTAAATTTGTACAGTCCCCACTTTTTATGCAGGTGGTACCCTAGGCTTTTCACATTTGCAAAATTCCGTTATCCAGATATGTTCTTGTAAAGCAAGGATTTTTTTTTAAATGAAGTATAGTCAAGTAACAATGTTGTGTCAATTGCAAGGTGTTTTTTGAATTAAAAAATACTTTTTGAGGAGGGTAATTAGGTTTATTTATTTGTTTCATTTTTTAAAATGAGGTACTGGGGATTGAACCCAGGACCTCGTACATGCTAAGCATGTGCTCTACCACTAAACTGTACCCCCTCCCCAAGGCAAGTTTTCTTATCCATTATTCTGCAGCTTAGGAGTCCAAATAAATTGGAGTTGGAATCGAGATGTTTCGATCCCACTGTGGTTCTTTTGTTTATATTCTGCTGAAGCGGGGTGGGGAAAGCAGTTCCTTTGTTCATTACTTTATTCAGCAGTTTTGAGCACTGACTTTGCATCAGGGTCTGGCTAGGTGCTTGAAAACAGAAAACAAGAAATGACCCTACTCTGCAGGGGCTGGAAGCCTAGACCAAAAGCTGGATAGTGTAATCCGAGCTACGGTAGCCATGTGCAGACTCTGAGGACAAACTGTACCAACCTCTTTGCTTGGACTTCCCTTGCCTTCTGGCTGGTACACACCAGGTCACCTCAACCCAGAGGGGCCTGCAGCCCACAGCACAGTATGTACCTCGATCTCCTCTCCCCTCTCGGCAGGGCTTGCAGCATCCATCCCTGACTACGTGCAGTGTGCTGAGGACTATGAGACTCTCCCCTTGGTGGTCCAAGCAGTTGGGATCATCTCAGAGGAGAATTTCTTTTGCATCTATAAGTGAATCTCCTTGGTGAGCCAGATCAGACCATGCGGCTCCCAGTTGGCACTCTGTATCCACTACAGGCACCACTATGCGCCCGAGAATGGGTGGAACGATTCCATACCCACTGCAAGGTTGTGGGCCTTGTCACCATTACCGACTGCCTCTCGGCCAAGGCCTTCGAGAAGCTCCACGTGCAGAGAAGCTGTATGGCACCACGCTTAATGATTCTTAGCTCTTCGTCTTTGTGCTGCATGGGGAGGTAGCCGAGCAGCCGCACACCGACGTGGTCTTAAATCCACGAGGACTGCAGGGTGGTGGAGAAAATGATCGAGGACTTCACTGAGTCACTCTTCATCTTGCTCAAGTCTAAGTGGCTGGATGGGGCCCTCGACAATTCTGGGGACAAGATCCCCCTCCTCTGCATCCTGTTTGAGAAGGAGGACTTCATGGGACTGGACACAGACAGCAGGTAAGTCTACCTGGAGGCCCGGCCACCCTGGCTGTGTGCCGGGTTGCTTCCCTACATCCAGAAAGGGATCAGCAAGGAGGAGGGCTGTCTTGTAGCCAAGGGGGGAGGGGGGTGCAGCCCGCCGATTTACAGACATTTAAAAGTGAATCCGCCTTTGTTTCAGAGAGATCATTTTAGGGTTAGTGTGGACACTTACTCCCGCTTTTCAACCAGGATCCCTGGTGTGAACCCTGGAGTTGCTGTCCAATAGAGTAGCCACAGCCACTGATGCTAGGAGCGCTGGGGAGGAGGCTGCTCTGAGCTGAGATGTGCTGTAGGTCAAATGCACATCAGACGCTGAGACTTGTCTTGTAAAAAGAATGTAAACTATCTTGGTACTTTCTATATTGATTACATGTCAAAATGATAGTATTTTACATAAGTAGATTAAGTAAGAGCTGTCCTTAAAATCAGTTTCTAGTATTTGTTTTTTGTTTGTTTGTTTGTTTACCATTTTAAATGTGGCAACTGGGAAACTTCCTTTACATGGATCTCATTTCATTCCTATTGGGCAGCCTGTCCTGGGACAGTCTCATCCCTTTGCTTATAGATGAGACGCTGAATCCCGAGACGCAGAACGAGGTACTGGTTGAGCTGGGGGTGGAGCCGGTGTCTCCTGCCTCCCAGGCCCAGCACCTGCACGGCTCAGGCCCTCTCTTCCTGCCCGACAGCCACCATACCAAGTTAGGACATCAGAAACACCGCCAAGGACTTCAGAATGAACTCCTTACGCAGGGAAAGGTGTGTCACGGAGTATGGGACAGAGCAGGGAAAGGTTCCTCCTCGCTTTGTCCCTGTGATTAAGTCAAAGTCCCCACTTTGCCTCGGAAGTGCAGACAAGGTCTTCTGGGCTGCCTACACCCCCACCTTCTGCTCTGTTTCCCCGTGTATCTATCATGCTGTCCCTCGGGCAGAAGAGGGTGAGATGCCTTTGCCAGAGGTGGTCCCCCATTGCTGGGGAGAGTGAGGGAAGCTGTGTCTCCTCCCCTACGGCCTCGGGCCTTGAGTCTGGAGAGCGCTCATGGCGGTCCCACAGGTGATGGTCGAAGGACCTTTTACGTGCTGCAGGGCCCGCTGTGGAGGCGGTGCTCTGTGATTCTTGAACTTACCTAAGATCAGATCCTACTTTCTGGTTGTTGGTAAGTTGGAGGAGAATATGCCAGAGAATTGATAAAAAGAAAGTCCAGACCAGCCCTGTGAGTAAGAGGCACAGGGGACCCGAGTCCCACCTGCGTGTGGTGCCTGGGGGGCTCTGGATGAATTTTCAGTTCCTCCCCGGACATGCCTCTATGGCTTAAGGAAGGGGCGAGGCATGTCGTGGACATGATCTGTACTTGTCCTCGCAGGGCCCTGAGATCTGCATGCCCGCACTCCCCTTCTGCTCCTTGGAGATGAGGAGGCAGGTTTAGGAGCCTGGGCACTGCAGAGGGCACAGCTGCCAGCATCTTGCTACACCGAGGCTGGCTCCGTTCACCTCACCTGTCACCTCCTGCTGAGCCCCTAGGCGTTAGTCAAGGTAGGTGCATCGGTGCAATGTAAGCAGGGACCACCTTCTCCCCCTGGACAGACCGGCGGGTGAGCAGTGGAAGCCTGGAGCCCTGCCCCAGCCCCCTGGTCAGTGCCTCCTCTTTTGTCATAGGAGGCACTGGTGACATTTTTGCTCAGCAACTGCTTGGCTCTGAGTCTGCAGACCCACCAGAGAATGCCAGCTTGTTTTTTTGCCTTTTGAAGTCTGTCCTTGGGATTTGGCGGAGTAGCTGGATGTGTGCTTAGACCATAGTGGTTGACACTGTCACCATTGTTTACCCAGAACCTCGTATACCAGGCATGGCTCTCGGCATCAAAATATAGCAGCGCATTAATCCTCACTCCTGGTGGGTCTCTCTGTTTTGGTACCATAAGCGCTCATCCAGCATCTGAACATCAGTGATATAACGCGGCCAGTGTGCTTGGGTCAAGCACGTTCTCCTCCAGTCGCTTTTACTCCATTGTTCCTTTTACTATTCCACAGTCATTAATTTTTAAAACAATGCTTTGGTGCAGGAGCAGAACCTAATTCTCTCCTGCTACTCTTGGTGGGAGTGAGTAAAACTGTCCAGCCTGAAATGTGACCACATTTTGTAGCTCAAAAACTGCCTAAACGCATGTAGGTGGAGTTTTGGTTAGGGGCACTGACCACGGTGGGGTCCCCCGCCAGCACCGCTCCCCTCAGGCCCCTGCCTTCCCTGGAGCAGGAGGTGAGGGTGGGTCTCACCGTCCTGGTGAGACCTGGCGTCCCTGGCCTCACACACTCACGTAAATTCTTGTACAGGCTGTCAAAGTCATTTTTGTTCTTGTGTGTATCTAATTTTATCTTGTTCCTCTTTTCCTTTTTTTTTATTCCTTTTTCTCTTGTACCACCCTGTGAGCATGTTGTTGCGTCTGAAAAGGTGGGCTGAGCACACCCTGCACTGCAAATAGCCAGATCGCCCTCCGTGCTGTATCCATCGCTTTAAAAAGCAAAAACTTAACAGTTGCCTCGATCCATGTATTATCCTAGTCATCTTTTTATTTTCTAATATTTTTGGAATATTTGCTTTGTTAGCACATCACCCACTGGTGTTTGATACCTGTTAAAATCCTTGCTTTGAAGAACATGTTTGATCCTCCTTATATTTGGTGACAAATGCGCCCTTATTAAATTTGTTTGATTGTTTTGAAGAAGTGAGATACGAATTGATTTAGGTGGCTGCTGAGGGATTATTTTCATGGAGTATTTAAACTTGTAAAGTCAAATTCTGCAGCACCTTGCTCGATTCCTGCTTTTACACAAAAGTACTCGGCACACTGTTCCTGGCTGCCGCTGTGTGACGTGCGTGACGGCGCTGCCTGGCCGGCGGTCACTGGCGAGGAAGTGGCCGGCTCGGGGGTGAGCAGCTGTAGGGGACGCTGTTGGAGGAAGCAGTCACCTTTTTTTTGTTATTTATTTATGTATGTATGTATGTATTTATTTTTGCATTCAACTTCCCTGTGTCATTAAGTTTACTTTGCCTTCATAAAGGGGCAGAAGCGGGTCTAAAATCTATGCCACTCTTTTGTTTCCTTTACGAGGCTGGTTTTTCTGTGTATCAGGAGAACATGGCCTTCTCCTAAGTAGCTGGCTCACCTGGATCTGGTGGACACAGGGACTGCTAAAGGGGACCGTAGCTTCCTCTCTGCTTCAGGCAGTGGGCATTCAGAGCCGGGTCTGTGGTTTGCCTCAGCAGCCGTGCAGGCCTCCCTGCACCGGCCTTTACTTTTAACCCATGTTGGCAGTAAATAGCTGACTCTGTCTGTTGCAGCTGACGTCCACCACTGACGGCCTTGTCGTTAATTTGCGATTTTGAGTCTCCAACACCCCAGTCAGCCGTGAAGGGAGATGCGTTGGCTGACCTAGGACCTTGGATTCTCACCCCTAACCTGGTTCATCTCACCCGGGAGAAGTGTTTGGTCACCACCATCATGCGGACCATGAGGCTTTGTTTCTCCTTTCATGCTCTGGTCCAAATGTGGATACTTCATCCTTCACTGACTTTATCTCGCTTGAGACAGGCCAGACTTCTGAAAGTGTCCATCACATTGTGGGTAGGGAACAGAACAGAAGTAAGTGTCGCAAGTAGAAGGAGTCTAGGCTGTCCGGGTTGGCAAATGCAGGCTGGTATCTGTGATGACTGGGCTGTGCCCTGGACACAGTCCTTTCCCGTGGCTCCCGAGGGCCCAGGGGTCGGAGTGAGAACAACCTTGCCTGGGTTCCTCCATCCTCATCTGCTCACTGGCAGGTGTGTCTGCTAAGTAGGAGCTCCCCCAGGCCTCGGGCCCTTCAAAGCTCAGACCACGGGAGAACCTTGAGTCCCTTCCCCTGGGCCTCCTTTGTGAGAATCCAGTGACTTCTGAGGTGGCCCGTGCCAGGTAATGCCTCCCTCTCCAGGGAGCACCCTTAGGAGGACTCAGACTCAGTGCACCATGCTGTGAGCTTGTGGGGTTACGGCCATGGTCCCTGCAGAACCAGTCTTGAGATGAGCTTAGCGACGGAAATAACAGGACTGATTCCAGGGCAGGGCTTGGAGGAGGGAACAAGGGAAATTGAATGTGACCTCAAACACCTAGGTGGGTGCTGGGGCTGTTACTAAAATGGGGAGCCTTGGAGGTACCTACCAGGAATCGAATTCCAGAGTAAATAGAGGAAATGAGGCATTTTTAAGATGCCATTTGTCATCCAAGTTAGGACGTCAAAGAGGCACTCGGGTCTTTGAGCCTGGGGCTCAGGTGAAGGAGCTGGACTAGAAATACACGTTGGGAGTCGTCATTCTTAGCGGGTGTTCACAGCCGTGTAGGTGGATGAGCTCATCTCGAGAGGTGCAGACTGAGGATGAGGGGGAGCAAGGCTGTGCCTGGTTTGGAGGAAAGCCCAGACCATGCAGCTTTGGTGTGTCAGTCAGCGGCGTTTGCGATTTTCAGAGCAATGCTATTTATCCTTAAGGGGCAGGGAGGTAGGCAGGGCCACCCAGAAGAAATCTGAAGGGAGGGTTGTGGCCACTTGTGTGTCTTGGGAAGATGCAGAGTCTGCAGGGACCGGGAGGGGAGTCACCTCAGAGTCTAGAGTTGGAGTGGGGAGTGGTTTGAAGGTAGTCACACTCACCTGTGAGGGAGGGAGGGAGGCCTAGGGAGTCCCCACCCTACCGGACTCACTTTCCCACGAACAGAAGGCAATCAGACAGAGGATCAGAAGTGAGAAGATGGGCGCTGGGAGGGGAGCCAACCTGAAGAATGGTGCTTGGAAAGTTCTGGAATAGTCTCCCTGCAAAATAGAGTTAAAAAAGCCCAGACTCTTAAGAATATTGATAGTGACTGGGGAGGAGGCAGTTCTTTTTCTGGCCTCCTAAGGGTAAGGCATGTATCCGGGGATACACAGAAGAATCTGGCAGTCTTTCCCGGGGGCTTGATCCTTACCAGGGGGAACAGAGCAAGTTTAAAAGGGGAGAAGGGCATTGGAGGGAAACTAGCCAGGCCCCGTGTCAGGAACCAGTCGGCCGCCCTACTTGTGTGTTGCATTCACACCCATGCCTCCCATGTGGGCGGTGGCAGCCCCCTTTTGCAGATTGAGAAGCATTCTCAGAGGGGTTAAGGAATTGGTCCATTTAACTGCTAGTAAATGCTGTAGCAGGATTCAAGCAGGGCCTTGTCAGACATCAAGGGTGTGTTTTCTCTACTAGTTCCTGTACCTCCCTGTTGTAACTGGAATGGTGAAGTGGGTCAGTTTTGGAGCCTTTCAGAAAAAGTGTGATTTAAGTGCCTCAGGACTATTTCACAAAGCTCAGTGTTCTTTGATGGTTCGGAAGCACTGCAGTGCTTTACGCCCCACAGGTGTAAGGTCTTACTCCTTTGACGATGACGTGGTTACAAATGACGTACAGGTGCAAAACCAGACTTAGCAGGTTCTGAAGGGAAACTCTCCAGTTCTCCATTGATTGGCTTTCTTCGGTGGGATGTAACTCTGCTGCAGCGTAGGCCTGAGCTTTCCATATGGAGTGAGGGTTTGATATCCAAAGTTAGCTTGGAACGATCAGATGGAGAAAATCGACGTTGACAATTTATATTTGAGTTTCACTAGACAAGATGCAGTATCGCTTAATGACCCATATAACGTATGAAATTGAGTACAGAACACTGCATTTCTTACTTTCTACTTAGAGTTGTCTTCCAACGTAAGGTTGTCTGCTTTGGAACTTCAGCTCAGCCACTAGGGCGCCTGTCAGTGTGTTGGTGTGATTGCATTTACACAGTGCATGTAATCTGGGCTTCCTCAGCCGCAAACACTCCAGTGCAGAATCATAGGCTGTAGCCATGTCTTAGTTATACAAATACTTCTACAACTATATGATACCAAAAAAAAAAAAAGGAGAGAGAGTTTGCCTTTATCAAAATTCCTCTGGATTTTAACTGCAAACTGTTGTTGAGCAGCTCTGGTTTCCTTTGGATATGAATTTATACATTTCTTTGCATGTAACTTGGATTTTAGACTAGAACACCAAGCTCTTGCTTTCCATGAACCACAAAAATCGTAGCCAAATGACACACGTATGAAACATTTTATTCTTTTTTTCTGAGACAGAATCCTTGAATTTGGGACTTGGGCTGTGAGTTTGCTTTTTGCTCTTCCCACCCCTCCTGTCATCTCACTTCTTTTTCCCACGTGGCCTCCAAGCGGTCATGGTCTCAAAGGAGCAGGTGGACAAACACCAGTTGGTCGCCAAGCAGTACTGCTGTAGAGGGAGCCCAGCCAAGACCCAAAGGACATCATCAGAGAGGACTTCCTGGAAGAAATGGGCTCTACATTCAGTTCTGAGGACAGAGTAACAGTCAGCCAGGAGAAGGAATCAAGAGGGTGACTCAGGTGGCAGGAGCAGCCCTGGGAGAGGCCTGGAGGCTTGTGGGGTAGGGACTCGGGGAGAGTGCACTCTATGGTCCAGGGTGGAGGGTGCCCCTGCTGGGGAGGACACTGGAGAGGGCCTAGGGGTGGAGGGCTTTGGAGGAGCTTGGTTTTTACTAGAACTGACACAGAGGAGGCAGTGAAGGGTGTCAGCAGGAAGTGACCCTCAGGAGAGGTACTCCTGGTTTGCTCCTGATGTTCTACAGAAAGAAGGGGTCGGGATGGGCGAGAGCAGCTCTGCCTGTCCATTTGAGAATTACCCCTTCATTCATTTATTCATAACACGAAATTCTGAGTGTCTAGGGGAGAGAGGGTGGACCCACGGTAGTAAGCAAAACGTACTTGCTTCTTGAGAGCTTAGCAGTGTCAGAAGTTGACTTAGCGTAGAATGTTGTAGGAACACAGCAGGGGCACCTAACCCGAAGTGAGGAGGTTGGAGGGAAGGAAGGCTTCCTTGACAGTGAAAATGAGCCTGGAGGCAAGTGGGAAGTAGCAGCAGGTCAGGGGGCCCCTGAGGTCACTGGGGACCTGGGTACTGAGGTGAGGCTGGGCGAGCAGGGTCGGGGGTGGGGCTGGATCTCTACCAGGGAGCCTCTGAAGGGTTTGAAGTGGGTATGATGTAATCAAATTTGTGCTTTGGGAAGGCTGCCCTGGCTCTGTATGTGTGTGTTTGTGCGCGCGTGCGTGTGTGTAGCAGGGAAGAGGGGGAGGGTGCCACCAACTGGGAGGGTCATTAGAAGACCATTCACAGGCTGGGAGGTGACCAGTGGGAGAGGGGCGTCAGGGCTACTTGGGGATGGCAGGGGCAGTGTGGATGCCGGATTTCCTTATGGGGAGGGCTTGTTAGCGGGGTCGCTCAAGCGACACCTTGTGGCTGGAAGAAAACAGATGGAGGCAGCCAGGTAGACTTTCCTCCTCTTCCCTGCCTTGTGTGATGATCTTAGCTCAGCCAACATATGGAACAGAAGAGCTAAGTTCCAGGGTAGCCGAGAACTTTGTTGAGCTCGTTCGAGTGAGATCTGATAGGACTTAGGCTTGTGTTGAGATCTGCATGTTCACTTAGTTAGAAACGTCCCGTCTTTTGGATTTCCATAGGGGTATTTATTCTTGATAAAGATTGCTTTTTGCTCAGAGGAAATTTAATACAGCTGCTGTCTTTGTCAAAAAAAAATCTTATCTTTTAAGAAATTTAATATTCAAAAGAATAGGAATATTTAAAAATGATAAAGTAAGGCTTTGGCGTAGTTTCTTTGGTTTCTTAGTGAATGCCTTTGCATTACTTAATACATCTTTGTCAGTATTTAAAGAGCTGTTAGTGAGCGCCCCAGGCCCCACTTCTCAAAGCATCATTAAATCTTGCTCTGAAATACTGAGGTCATAAAGGTCTTGTTTGCAGAAGCCAAACAGTTGGTTTATAATATGCAGCATAGCTCCCTTTATAAAATAATAAAAGTTTCAAAATTAAGAAAGTGGAAGATAATTCATTTTTTTAAAGCTGAAACATAAACTTTCTTGTGCTAATATTGCAACTGGAAATTTCGAAAAGAAAAATCCTACTGTAATATCATCTACGTGAATTACATATATGTCTATCACGTTTGAAAAGTAACTGCACAGTGGTTTTTGAAGTCAGGACCATTCCATCTCAGATACTGGCAGTGATGGTTGCTGGTTTTCAATGGAAGAGCCTAAATTTGCCTTCTTAGCTTTATTCTTTTCTTTTCTTTTCTTTTCTCTCTATTTTTTTTTTTTTTTTTTTGTAGTGAGAGGGTTGAGTAGTGCTTTGCCACCATGATTTTGGGGCAATTTAGGGGCAGATATCGTGCACCAGCAGTGAGATATTTCCATGTATTTTACTTTCCGGACATCACCAGGGAACATGTGGGGGTTTGTGCCTGCAGGCCGGGATGCTGCAGGACTCCCTTGTCCATCACCGTTATGTCTTGGAGCTGCTCCAGTCAGTGAATGACTTTCTGTGGCTTGGAGGTAAGGTGATCTGATGCAGATGATCAGATGTGTAACTAAAGTACTGTTACTTGAAGTAAGAGAAAACCTAGCAAAAATGGCTCTAAAATATAGGATGAGGGAGGAGAATTGGCTGAGCTGCTTGCAGTGGGGAATATTTTCAGGTGACTCCCTCATTGTGTCTCCTGTCACTCTCCCCCACAGCCCTGCACGGCAGTCATGCTGAAGCAAGCATGCACTTTCTCAGAAACGCACTCAATTTCCTTGTGCCTCTGTTTGTTGGCTTTTTTTGAAAGCACATCTTGCCCTTTGCTTAAATGCCATCCCTGCTAGTCACCTCTTACACTCATTCCTCTGGACCTCGTCCATACATAGATGCTGAATGGATGAACAGAATGTAGTATCTCCATGTAGTGGAACATTATTCAGACATAAGAGTGAATAAAAAAGAAAAAGTAAATAAAGGGGAATATGAAAAGTCCACCTGCTCTGGGAAGTCCACCCTGACTGCTCAACCCACCCTTTTCCATTTGAAACCCCACCCCTTATACTCCTCTCTACTCTTTTTGATAGTATTTACTACCTTGTAATAAACACTAACATTTTCAAAAAAAAAAAAAGAAGAGAGATGCTGATACCACTTCAATATGGACGAGCCTTGATAACAGCATGTTAAGTGAAAGGAACCAGACACAAACGGCCACATTTTGTTGATTTCAGTGATCTGAAATGCCCAGAATAGGCACATGCAGAGGCAGAGAGCAGGTGATGGTTGCAAGGGGCTGGTTGGAGGGGGGTTGGGGTGTGACTGCTAGTGACAGGGGTGTTCTTTTGGGGCAATGAAGTGTTCTGGAAATAGATGGTGGTGAGGGCTGCACAACCGTGAGTGTGCAGAAGACTGCTGAGCGCTGTCTCTGGGAGTGCCTGTGGTTGGGGGCGGCTTTATTTTTTCCTCATCCTGCAATGTGAAGAGTTATCTTGTGCTGAGGCCGTTCTATTCCTGTGAGTGGTGAGGCTCAGAGACTTTGCAGTCATGTTTCTTTTCTCCCCCTTGCTGAGTGTAGGCAAAAAAAGGTTTAAGCCTGAGAAAGTGCTCCATCTGCAGAAATGTCTTTCAGTTTTGCATGGTGTTAAAATCTTGAGAGCTTTTTAATCGTTGAGGACAGTCTGTTGGGGGAAACAGCCCGTGAAGCCTGGGTGAGACCTGGAAGAGCCGCGCTTCCCTCCCAGACATGGGTGGGGATTTCACCCCCGTTCAGGCAGTGAAGGGCCCAGACCCGTGAGTGGAGTTGACAGTCGTGAATATTTAAGTGTATCCGCTGCTTCATCTTGGATATTAATTTCAAACTGAGTCAGTTTGTGGTGGCAGCCTTATCCTACATCAGGAATTTATAGTATCTGCTCTTTGAAGTGAAGACCTGACAGACTTGATTATTTAACCGTCTCTCTTGAATTGATATCTCAGATTCCTTTGTCAAAAGCAAAACAGCAGAAATACAGACATCCTTTAATGCCGATGTGACCTGTAGCAGGTTTAGTCTCTGTGCCTCAGTGGCCTTATGTGCGGGTGGGGAAGATGATAACAGTGCTTCCCTCAGAGGGGCTGGTGAGGGGGGAGTGAGAAGCACAAATGTAGGACTTACACGAGATGCTCATGAATGACCGGAGTTAGTGCTCTCAGCCTGGTGAGGCCTCAGGGGCAGAGATGTCAGAACGGAGCAGTCCTAGCAGGAGCTAGATCCGTGTTGGCAGCTGTTTTGATCAGTATCACCACTGTGGGTTATCAGGTAGTTTTAAGACTTGGTAATATGAATTCATGAATAAAGTTAAAAGACTAGACAACTCAGATCCGGTTTACATAGTTCTCAAGATTTCCTCTGAGAAATGGATATGTTTTCCCCATCTTAAATCTGAGTTGAGTCTCTAAAAAATTTCTGTGGTCCTCCATCTTTTTGGTTTAATTCTCCATTTCTTGAAAAAAAAGTTTTTAATTGGAGTTACTGGGAACTGAACTGAGGGCCTTATGCATGCTGAGCACATACTCTCTCAACTGAGGTATAATTTCCCCCCTGATTTTTTTTTAAACTTTACTTTCTTACTATTCAGAGGTCAGAGGTCTCTAATTCTTTTTCTGGAGACTTGTCCATGAACCTGTAAATCTATAATTAGTGGACAAAATTTGGTTTGTTAAAAAAATCAATAGAACTTTCTGCAATCCATTCGAAAGGAAATGTTCATTGACTTAAAATATTTCTCCTTTATGGTGATTCCTAATTTTTGGTCTAGCTTAACTTATTAAAAGTAATCCTTATCATCATAATGACAAAGCATGCTCTGAGTGGACACCTACCTAAAGCTAAAATGCTTTCCTCATGTTTTACATCATAGCAGGTGTTTGAGGGTAGGTATCATTGTCTCCTTTTTTGCAGCTGAGGGATTGAGAGATGAAGCAGCTTGTCCCAAATCTCACGCAGCTGGCGGAGGTAGGCTCAGGGCTGGAACCCAGGTTGCACAGGATGCCTTCTCAATTGCTCCTCTAATCATCCTCCCGTTGAGTGGTTTCCCGAACTCCTGTGAGCCCATAAATGACCGATTTTAGCGATCTCAGCCTGATGAGGCCTTCAAAGGAGAGACACCAGTGAGAATGTGAGACAGAGTGGCATAAATTAAAATTGTACATTTTCACAAATGTTGCATTCTCAGGTAATGACTTAAAAAGTTTATATTTTCTTTATTTTAGTGCTCTGTAAGCACTAAAAACAAGACATTAAAAATGATTATAGTGCAAAATAACAGTGGGCTTTGAAAGTCCAACCATTGCTAATGATGTTGCTTGTTTTTCTCTAGTGGCGCTTATTGACTGAAAAATTTACAAAGACTGAATTGGTTTTATGTAGTCTTAGTATGGAGGAAAAGTTTGTCAGTGAATATTGAAAGTAAAATCTTTACTCTTTTCTTTCCTGATGATGAATATGTATGTTGTTTACATGGCTTAGATACATTTCCTCATTTGTGAAATTTGAGTGATGCCATTTACCGAGTCTGACTGTGAGAGGTAGAAGCCTTGTATGCAAAGCAACCAAAATCTGCTTAGTAAAAATGTGCTGTCACAATGACCTATAGTTTAGAAGGATCAACTGTGAATACTAAAGAGGGTGGCTTGTTTCTGATGCATATTCAATATGGATATATATGAAATATATGGATATGGCTTAAATTAACAAGGATTCAGGGTTTTGTGTGTGTGTGTGTGTGTGTGTGTGTGTGTGCAGTATGAAGTTTTAATGAAATGTGTATCATTCTAGTGAGACAGGGACTAATTAAATGGCCTTAAGCAGACGACCTTGAAGATTATTTACACAGAATGTGTATTGTTACAACTCAGAATTCATGTTGCAGTGTAACCATCCACTCAAACATTTAAATTAGTAGGAATCTGACCAGAACCATTAAGTTTAGAAAAATCCACATTGGTCATTTTCAGGGAATAAGCTTCTCTCTTTTGTGATTAAAGAAAATTTTGATTTATTTTTCTGCATTCTTAATAGGTTTTAAAATATCAAAACATTGATTTCACATGTCACTTTTTTAATAGAATAAAGCTCATGCTGTTTTAATATGTAAATAAATGTTTTTGTATTTCATCAAACTTGTATGATTTCCTGGCACTTTGAGAAGTATTTTGCAAGATACTTAGATTACCTACTGTTGGAAAAATACAGGCGTGACTTTTATGAATATAGGCATAGTACAGATCTGTTGGTTTTTGCTACAGTGCAAGACATGAGGCCTAGGAGAGCTTTGCTGCGGATTGCCAGGACAGATCCCAGGTATCAGTCTCCCCTCCTGTAAAATGAAGTGGCTGGACTGGATTCTTTCCTCTTTTAAGATGAGTTTCCATGAGCCTGTGTCTTTTGCTTATATTCAGGAGTATAAGCAATATCAGATTAAATACTGAATACCCCTCCCTTCCCCGAAGCGAAGTGCAGTATGTGGTACATAAGCTTGTAGTTATCTGACTCTTGTTTCTGATCCAACAGGCAATATTTGTGTTGCATATTTCCCGACAACCTGGAAGGTCTTTTTAGCCATAGGTGGCGCTGTTGCACCTTCTTACAGTCTTAATTTTCCTGTTTGTAAAAGAAGGCTTAAACAACGTTATTTTATTTTGATTCCTTTGCTTAGTGCTTCAGGATAGAACCATGTCCATTATGTCTGTCTACCTGGAAAAATTATTCTGCTTATATCTTAGTTTTATTCTGTCATCTCGCTGTGAACATTTCAGACTTGCTGTGCAAACAATGGCAAAATCGGACTTTTCTTCCAGTGTTAGAAACCAGTGAGCCGGGATTTTATAAAAGAGCTAGAAGCGGCCTCTGGAGCAACTTAAAGCTGAAAAGTGTACTGAATTCCCTGAGTATTGACCCCGCCGCTCTGTGTTAATTGGTGGGAGATGATTTGGTACATATACGAAGGGGTGTAGTGTTTTGACTTGGGTTTGCGTGCACGTGCTGCCACTGAGCCACGTGAGCCTGAGTCAGTTTGTTCTGAGTTTTTCCCTCGTCTGTGAGATGGGGACGCTCGTGTCTGCTTTGTAGAATTGTGAGAATTAGAAATTATGTAAAGTGTTTACCACAGTGGGTCTGTCAAGAGGGCTCATAAACTTTATCTCCTGTTTTGTATCAAGCCATCATTTTACAGTCTTTGGCAATTACTAAGAAACAGGAAAATAAGAAAAGCTGGTTTTACGATGAAAGATATTTGAGGAGGTTCCATAGTTCCTATACCCATAATTTAGCATCAGCAGAGTCAGGACCGTTACACAGTAGCCCTGAACCAATGTTAAGACACAGAATTTTTTGTTACTTCACATATGTTGGGGCTTAAGGGGACCCAATACTTATACACATGTTTTCTCCAGCAGCCAACTGAGAGATGACACAGAAGAACAGGCAGGTGATAAATGTCTCCTTTATTACTGATGAAGCCACTTTCTCCATGAAATTCAGGGCTATGGGAGAGTGGGTGTCATGATACTGTGTCCCAGAATTAGAGACTCATGCAGTCCCAGTTAGCTCTGGGCCACAGTGAGACTTCCCTTGAGAGGATATGCCACATAATGCATACGGCTGTCCTGCCATGGAGCTGAGCATCCCGAGAGCTTCCCAAGGGTGGCCAACACTGGAGGGAAAGGAAAGGTTTCATATGCCCTGCTTGTCTCCCCGGATCCACACCTCAATCTGTTAGCGTGAGGAGGAATAGCTGTGGGCCAGGGGCCAGGAGTGTGAAGGGAGAAGCACTCTCCATGGACCAGAGGAGTGGGGAGGCGGCATCCCCTCCCTCAGTTTAAACAGGTCGTGGGATGGAACAGAAGGCTGCTCCTCAAGAGATTATAAGAGTGGAAATAAGGATTTCTTTTGGGATTCAGACTAGCCATGAAACAAAGAAGATGATTAGAAGGAAGACTTGTAAATCACTTTCATATTAAATTGGCATTTTTTCTTTTTTTTCCTTTTTTTAAACATTTTTTATTGATTTATAAACATTTTACAATGTTTTGTCAAATTCCAGTGTTCAGCACAATTTTTCAGTCATTCATGGACATATACACACATTGTCACATTTTTTTCTCTGTGATTTATCATAACATTTTGTGTATATTTGACTGTGCTATACAGTGTAGTCTTGTTTATCTATTCTACAATCTTGAAATCCCAGTCTATCCCTTTCCAACCTCTACCCCCCTGGTAACCACAAGTCTGTATTCTCTGTCCATAAGTCTATTTCTTTCCTGTGTTTATGTTTTGTTTTTGCTTGTTTGTTTTTGTTTTTGTTTTTTACTGCTCAGCCATAAAAACCGACAACATAATGCCATTTGCAGCAACATGGATGCTCCTAGAGAATGTCATTCTAAGTGAAGTAAGCCAGAAAGAGAAAGAAAAATACCATATGAGATGGCTCATATGTGGAATCTAAAAATAAATAAATAAATAAATAGACATTTGTTGAGCACCAAAATTGTGCTACATTATTTTCTGAGAGTTTTACAGAAATGAATCTTTCAAACCTCACAACAAATGAGTAAGGAAGGTTTGATTGTTATCCCAGGTTTACAATGTGGAAATTGAGTCACGGAGAGAGTAAGTAAGTTGGCCAAGTTCACAGAGCTAGAAAGTGGCAGAGCTGGTACTTAAACCCTGGCTGTCTGGTTTCCAGGCTCCCAGGGATGGGCTTTGGGTGTTTAGAGGTATCTGCATCCCTGGATCTCTGTACCTCTGTGCATCAGTTAGCCCAGAAAGGACAGGGAAAGGAAAGTTACACAGGTGCTTACAGTCGTGTCTCGGCCACTGTCCACGAAGAGTGCACCGTGATTAGCGTTAATTGTTTTCCAGGCAGTAGACCTTTTCGTATAACAGAAATTTAGTCCATTGAGTTAATCTAGAAACCCTTCCTGCTCTGTTTCTGTCCACGCTTGCCATGTGACTGCCTGCCCGTGATTGGGCCATTGAGGAGAAAATGTACTCATGGTTGAACTCCGATATTTCAGTCTGGTTTGTAGTTTCACATCTCCTGTTACATTAATAAATTAAATTTCTGGTTTTCTCACATCAGTGTCTCATGAGTTTGGTTAATGTGAAACCAGTCCAAGGGAGCCCAAGGGTGCTGACGATATAATTTCGGAGCACGTTGTGTCACTTCTACCCGTGCAGTCCTGACTGGAGGATGTCCGCCTTCCGCACTGATTTCCCCCAACAGCAGGGTCCTATCCCACACCCGGATGTGAGGCTGGGAGCTCAATGAGTAGGCCAGTCAGAGGCCAAGTCCACCAATCAGAAAATGATGAAGTACCTGGAAGTGGGCTTAATAGAAGAAAAGGGATTCGAGGTAGTCCTATGGACAGTTCGAGTCCATTTGGTGAGAAGCTGTCCACTGTCTGTGGTTGAGCTGCTGCTTAGCTGTTGAAAATTCCGGATTAGATGAAGGGATTTTAAAAAGCAGAAAGGAGTGATTTCAGGTGGTACATCCACCCCGGTGAGAAGTGATGGATGACCGCCTGTGTGAGGTATAGACAGACTCTAACAAACTTCATAAAACAGCTTTAAAAGCTCTTCCATCTGAGTGCACTTCATATGAGGTCCAGGTCATCACTGGTCGCGCTGAGAGGGCAAATTTTTGATGATGACAGAAAGGACACGGAGGCATCAAAAAGGTCTCAGTCATGTTCCCTGTTTAAAGGAGGTGGCACAGTGTAATATATTTGAGCTGGTTTTTCACTGAACAATTATTTGTGTTTTCTGGGACTCCCCAGTGCCCCAAGGTTCCATGCAGCTGGGAGTCCCCTCTGTGCAGCTCCGTCAGCGCTTGCCCTGGGCTGACGCGGTGTCCCGGGGAGCAGGACGGTCAGCGTCCCCGGCTACTCCGAGCCCCGTCTCCTCATCCGCAGGGCCGGGTTTCTCATCCGTGTCTACTTAGTAGGGTTGCTGAGAATCACACGTGATGGTTATCAGGTGTGATTGGTGGTTGTCTCTGTGATTGGCATATAGTCAATATTTGATAGAAACACTTGTTTTTTTTATTGTAATTGTCGCTGCTAGATTGCAGTGGTTTTTAGTCTGCATTTTTATAACTTTATTCTTATTTTTAAATATGCACTTATTTTTATTTATTTCCTTGGAGGTACTGTGGACTGAAGCCAGGACATTGTGCGTGCTAAGCAGGTGCTCAAAACTGATTAATACCCACTCTCCTTGTCTGCACTTAAAAATAAACATTCATTGCAATACACAAAATAGCTCTTAAACACCATCATGGGACCTAGTCTGTGTATAGACAATTGAACACTTATGCTATTTCAATAAGAATAAATGTTGTTAGGAACTACCTTTCTGAATGTGTTAATGTGCTTAAAAACGGTCATAGCTAGTGATAAACACGAGTCTTGGATCCAGTGCTTCTTAGGGTCTGTTTTGCCATCATGGGAAATTACATTCTACAGAGAAGGCTAATTGGGTCTCTTTGATATTTGGATCGTTTAGCAGAAGATCAAGGCTTTCAAAAGCTGACAGTTTTGTATTTTAAACTAACTACAAATTTATCTTCTAGAAGTTGGAAGTCCTAACCTTGTGAAGTGCCCAGTATCCAGGGGGTATGTGTCTGTGTCTGTGTGAACGTTTGTGTGT